>NW_020954642.1:9579199-9615768 GCF_900497805.2 Vombatus ursinus
GATAGATAGATAGATAGATAGATAGATAGATAGATAGATAGATAGATGGGTTTGGAAATGAATTTTTGGAAATGACCACTATAGGTTTTTGTTTTGCTTGACTGTACATGTTTTAGTAGAATTTGTTTTTCCTGCTTCCTTGATAGAAGATGATGATGATAGGAGGGAATCAACATGTATATGAAAATAAAAGAAAACTTAATTTTTAAAAATCCAGTCTCATTCACTTACCAGATGTGTGACCATGGGCAAGTCACTTCACAGCTCTGTCTGCCTCAGTTTCCATATCTATGAAATGATGATAACAACAGTACCTACCTCTCAAAGTCCTTGAGAGGATAAAATGAGATAATAGTTGTGAAGCATTTTATAAACCTTAAAATACTATTTAAAAACTAGCTATTATTAACTCCATCCTTTTAGTCTCTCTACCAGTAGCTACAGGGTATATCACTCTCTGCTCTCACTTGCTCCAGAAGCCAGAATTGTTAGCCTGGCTTTCTTCTAATCATAATATAGTGCCTCTAACACATACTGGAAGGAGTTTTGGGCTAGGAGTGAGATGACCTGGATTTTAGTTCCAGGTATTACAGCAATTCACTGTGTAAAATGGGACAAGTTACCTCTTTATTTTGACACTCTACTTCCTTATCAGTCTCATAAAGAAGTTAAATTAGATAATCTTAAACATCCATTGCCACCCTTATATTCTATAGCACTCTAGGCTTGGTCCTCCAGAAACCTTTCACAATAAACTTTTTTGTTTGCAAAAGTTCTTTGAAAAACCCCTGTTCAGTACCACTTCCAGTCAATTCTAGAGCATAGTTAACATAACCAATTTGGTTTTTATGATAATCACATGTTGGTTTACCATGGGCCCCCCATTTCCTATTCCCCTAAATCCAGGGCCCATTTTGAGTTGCAGTAGGTTCACTCTGCACTTAAGTGCTAGCTACTATGGGGGTTCCCCACTCAAGTTGTGTCTTAGCATATGAGACTGTCAATAGTGACCACTGCCCATGATCTCAGAGGTGGCTGTAAAGATGATAACCAGAACTTTCTGCCATATCCATATAGATATACATATACACATGTATACACATACACACGCACACACACATATATTTATACACACATATATGTGTATGTGTATCCTATAAATATATAATGACTATTAGACAGCTGTATTCAAAATTCTGATATGATAATTCAGGCATCAGACTTGAATTAATATTTAAAAAAAAAACAACTATAGACAGAGCAATTTGGAACTATGCCAAAAGGGCTGTAAAACCATGCATACCCTTTGACCAAGCAATACCACTCCTAGATCTATATCCCAAAGAGATAAAAACAAAAACAAAAAGCAAAATGATTTATACATACAAAGATGTTTATAGCATTCTTTTTGGTGATGGCAAAGAATTGGAAATTGAGGAGACATCTATCAATTGGAGAATGGCTGAACAAGTTGATGCATATGATTGTGATGAGAAATGATATGCAGGATGCTCTCAGAAAAACTTGGAATGACTTACACGAACTGATGCAAAGTGAAATGAGCAGAACCAGGAAAATATTGTATATAGTTAACAACAACACTGTATGATGATCAATGGTGAACTACTTAGCTGTTCTCAGCAATACAGTGATCCAAGAGAATTCTGAAGGACTTATGATGAAAAATGCTATCCATCTCCAGAGAAAGAACTGATGGAGTCTGAATACAGATTGAAGCATGCTTTTTCTCTACATTCTTTTACTCTTTTTGTCCATGTTTTCTTTCACAAAAAGACTAACATGGAAATATATCACATTGCTTGCCTTTTCAACGGTGGGGAGAGGAGGGAGAGAGGAAGGGAATTTGGAACTCAAAAAAATTTTTACAAGAATGTTAAAAATTGAGGGAAAACAAAATATTAAATAAAAATATAATAAAACATTGTTACATTTAAAAACTAAAAAATAATTAATTTGATTCAATCTCTATGAAAAAGAAATCTTCCAGGCAAAGAAAATAAACTTCTAGAGCAATTCCACATTTAAAACATTATGTATATAAACATATATGTAAAACATAAATATAAATATATATATATGTGTATATATGTTTATGTACATATTAATACAGCTGTGAGAAGTTCTCCCTGTTTAACTTGTTCTTCCAGCTCAGAGAGAGCTTATTCAATATTTTTTTCAAGTGAAAAGTGAAATCGAAGCCAATTTTATTAAAGTAGTAAGAGCAATTTCCCTTTAGAAAAAGCCATTTATGACTCAAAACAATTTCTCTAGACTTTTAACAGCTTTTTAACAGCTCATTACTGTGTATGTGCACACACATATGCACAGATAATCAGAAACAATGGGAGTTTGTTTACTAGGGAAACAGGTCATTTGGATTTTTTTTAAATTGTGCTGTAAATTATTAAATCCAAAGAGAGATGGATCTCCCAAAGGATGCTCAGCAATTGATTTGATTGGCTTCTCCTTAGCAGGTGTTCCACAGTCCTGCTTGTGCAACATTCATTTTCCAAGAAAATTATTTCACCCTGTCATCATGAAGTGAGAAAGAGACAGTTAAAGGTTCCCTTACCTTTACTTCCTCTATTTTTTGTGGAATAAGATTTGTTTCTTCCTGATTTTTTAGAGCATTATCTCAGAATAATTTTTCAAGTTTTCTTTTTTTGTCTAGAGTATTTTACCAATTATTTTTCTTGTTGGTTTTAATTAAATGTATTTGAGAAAGACAAAAAAAATCCATAAGTTTTCTGTTCAGATATGTGTTTTTCTAAATATTGGCTACTGTCCCAGAGATAATCTCAACATTTTAAATGAATTTGCAAGACTTCACACTCTAGGATAATAGAACATCATCACTTGTTGCCACTTCTGTGCTCAAAAATCATCAGTGTCTCCCCATTGACTACAGGGCATAAAGTTTATTCCAACCTCTTCTTAATCTTTTTTCATTTTACCTCTCTTCACATGCTCTACTTTCCAGTCAGATTGAGCCAGTAGCTATTCACTGATCTAATCCTGGACATTCCCTCCTCTTTGCATTAATGAAAGCTGTCTTTACTGCCTGAAACATGCTCCTTTACCATGTCTACTTCTTTAAATCCTTCTCTTCTGTCAAGGCTGTAATTTTCTCCATAAATCTTCTTTTGATCTCTCTATAGAAAGTGACTTCTTTCTCATCAAATTTTCTTGAAAGATTTTTCTTGACTTTTCCTTGGACTCTACTGCATTTAGATATGAATTATACTAATACGAATATATGTCATAATCTCAAGTACCTTGTAAACTTATTGAGGACAGGAACTATCTTAATTTTCCTTTTTGTATCTTCAATACTTAGCACAGACATCTATACATAGCAGGTGATTAATAAATGTGGGCTAAATTGGCTTTTTTTTTGTCTTTATACCACATCATATTTCTTGAAATCAAATCTCAAAGATTGAAGATGAATATTACCTTCACATTTACAATCTCTATTATTGGTACTATAGCTAATTTTTGGCCACAAGTACATAAGACATGAATTTGGAACTATGGAAGAAGATTCCCTTAAGTAGGACACTCAAAGAAGATATTTTAACTTAGAGTGGAATATTTCTGTATTCTAAGGACCTGATATTTCTTTAGCATGGACATCTTTTCTACTGATGGAGACTACAAACTATGTAAAACTTCGTAATAGTTCTTTGAGAATTTCTTCAGCCAAGAATATTGTCAGCTTTTAGTTATTCTGGAAGTGAGCCTATTGAGATTTAGCTAGGCTAGTCCTTGAACAACAGACCCAGAACCCATCATGGAGTGTAAACTTGAAGCCTTTTCTTCTTGATGTCAACTGCCCTCTAGTGTGCTGGTGAACATTTAACAAACTGCTCTCCAAAAACAAAACAAAAAGAAACGAAACAAAAAACAAAAAACGAAAAAAAAAACTTGCACATGACACACCTTTAAGTTTAGTCTGAATAAGTTATACTTTCTCCATTACTGTCTTAAAGGCAAAATAATCAATAAGACAATAAATCAAGCCCTGCTTTGTAGGATTTGCTGATTTCCAAGGTATAAAGGTTCACATGGAAATTTAACCATTTATTCAGGAGCCAGCACAAGCTGGATCCAGTAAATGCCTGGATCCAATAGAACTTTTCCTCTTCTGTCATGGCATTTGAGGGCCTAGTGTCACTTGTACACTACAAGCAGTGTACTTGAAATATACTAGTGAGAGATATATGAACAAATTCTTAAAATCCCTCTGACCACATGATTTAGGAGGGTCCTGGAGAAGGGCTACAGTTGTTTAACTCTGACCGTATCTACTATTAGGTAAGAGATAAAACACAGCTGATGATTCCAAACTGTGACTCAAAATAATCTAAGCAAGGAAATCAATTCCAAACCCCATGAAGAAGTTTGCTTTCTCCAGTGAATGAATATCTATGTTTGGGTGTTTCAAGACTGTTGGCTTTTTCAGCTACACAGACAAATGGTTTCCCACAATTGCTTCATGGCAATTTTTTTCAGTATTATCTTGCCCCTTGCTGGAAGCTCATTTTTTTTTTTGGTCCCCTAACTGTGGTTCACAATGTGTGTGTGTGTGTGTGTGTGTGTTTGTGTATGTGTGTGTGTGTGTGTGTGTGTGTGCATGCGAGTCTGTGCATATGCATACATGTGAACACACACACATTAACAAGAATTCTATGCTCTCTCATTCTGGAAAAATATTTCAGAGTTCATGTGGTTGATAATAAGATTATTTCTATCCTTGTCAGATATTTCAAGAAAGGTACATTGACATAAACATGGGATTGAGAAAAAATGTGGGATATGGCTTTTGCTCCTAGCCCAACTCAAGCCTCAGATCAGAAATCCCCAATATTGATTTTGTTATCTGAACCAATTATATACAACAAAGTTATTTTTCTTGGTTTAGAACCTATTCAATATATAGAGAAGTATTTTGTTCAAACAATTTGGATAGCTGGTATATGATATAGCCATTATCCCCTACTCAAATGAAAAAAAAAACCTAAATTTTGGAAATTAATTCTCAGTGCCACATTTCAGAAATAGTGGTCACAATTTGGAGTTTGTGAAGAAGTCAGCCTGGCTGGTAAGGTTATTTGAAACCATAGCACGAGAGATCTGGTTCACCAGTAATTAACTAACTAACAAAAACAACTACAACTACAAAATGTATTTAACAAACTAAGATTGTTTTCAAAGTACTGGCTCAGTGTTGGAGGGCATATAATGTTAGATAAGATAGGGTCCCTGGCTTTATTGAATTTGAAGTCTTGTAGTCTGAAGGAACTGGGATGGGAGGGAGACTTAGCCTGGAGAAGAGAATATTTAGGATGGACAAACATAATTATGTCTTCAAATATCTGAAAACAGCTAGATATGACTACATACACCCAAAAAGTCACCAGAAGGTCCCATGTTTTTTAAACACCCTTAGGATTAAGTTTCAAACCATTTCAGTAAGGGATAAATTCCAAAAGAATTGCACATATCATGAATAATAATGTTGGCTTTTCTCCTCTCACCTCCCTACAATTTTTTTAAAGACTAAAAAGTCATTAATAACTAATGACCCATATATGAAGCCTTTCACAAATAAGTGTCCACAGCAGGCTATATCATTATAGTCATATAATTAAGAGTTGAAGAGAACAAAAATTCCTGCTATATTTATCATTTCTTGTTACAAAGAACACCTTTAACTTAGTCGAGCAAAACACAGCTTTAAGCAATCTCACTCTACAAAAGATCTCTCAAGCATATGTTAAAATCTTATGGAATTCCCTTATTGATAGAGCAACAGTGGTAAATTAGTTCAATGATTCTCTGATTGTTAATATTAAGCAAGGCATAAAACATAGGCAGGTATGGTTCCCAAAGGTGCTTGCCAGTGTCATAAAGAATGTCCTGGGCAAATAAGAGAGAGATACCCTAAAAATAGCAAGCTTTTCCAAATGTTTCAGTTTACAGTTAAAATTTTGTTGACTACATTTCATCCCAGAATACTATAGGGACTTCTCAGTGAAATCCATGACAGTTAAGAAGGGACTGCAGCAATACACTCAGAAAATGTCATGTCTTAAAAGATGTCTATTGCCTAGATTCGGACATACAGCAATGATGGGAAGCCTCATGAGTTATTCCATCAGCCCATTTATCTCAGTAAGGCACAGCAGGTTGATGATAAGCTTATCCAAGAATTGGATAGGAAAAGAGAAGTGAGGGAGATTGTGCCTGGGAAATTTTACAGCAGTTTCAAAGACCCTAAAATATTCCTTGGAGTCAAAGCACACACAATTAAAAAAAAAAACAGAAATACTATGTTGGAGAGGTTATATAGCTGTGAATCATTAAACACTACAATCTCAGAAAATTCAAACTTGCAGGTGATCCAATGAGCAATAGAAAGACTCATAGTAGGTATATGTAGGCTGTAGCACATTACCCATTATTACTTGTATAATAGGGGCTTTTTGGAACCTGCACAGATCACCTAAACAAAGACACTTTGCTTCTAGGAGATCTGTATTTTCCTACCACAATAGTGGGAATAGCCTCTTTTGAGGCTGTGAAGCTGGAAGAGGATGTTTCTTTAAAACTGCTCAACTAAGACAGTCTTGCTCTCTTTTCTGCAATATTTAGAAAGTGTGAAGATCGCAGTTCACCCACAGCACAAACTAAGTTGTCAAGGAAGGACAGATGGGCTTGAGGAGGTTCTGTTTCATTTGTCCTTTTCAGTTCTAGGTACAACTTATGGAATTCTCACTGGACCTGGATTTGAGCTATGGGTGACTCTTGTTGTTATTTTTGTTTAAGTATATAATGCCCATGTAGTCCCTTCTTTACAGAGATTAATACAAAAGCAGCATGAGGCCTATTTGTTTAAAAATGTATTTTACAAACGAAACTTGAGAAACCTCCTGGACATGCTTAGGGTATGCTGCCTTACTGAAGGTCTCCACAAGTTGTAAGATGCACATGAGGCTAGGCAACATGATCTCTTTGAAGTTGCTTCCTTGCAAAATGTATATTTCAGGGCACAGTCAGCTCGATATGGTCATTACAGGATACATGTACAGCCAGCCAGCCAAGGAGGGAAGCCAGAGTGCTGAGGGGCCAAGCCCAAAGGGACAGAGGAGAAGGGTGTTTTGGACTTGAAATTTGGAATTGTACTATATTGAAACTAAGCTAAAATGTGAACCTAATCTCCACCTTTTCCTGTAATGGGAAGTGATGCAGGGGGCAGAATATGCCCTAGATGTTTATTCTTGCTATACTTCAGAAGAAAATATTTCTTCATGAAAGCTAATCAGACTGCTAAATGGTTAAATGGAACTGGGCTGCAGGAGATCTACAATTAGAGGAACATCATCAGTGGCGGCTAGAGCCAGTGGCAGAACCTAGATACCCCCAAATCCCTTTTGGATAACAATGCACCCTGAGGAGGCATGACATGTAGAACTCCTGACTTTCATGCAGTGGGGACCAGAGTAAACACTTTTATATTTGTATGTAAAAATGTCATAGAAGTTAACATCAAGTACCTATATGTCCATAGGCATATGTGAGCAAGTCATTTACTGACAGCAAGGAATAAAAGGTGGAACTCATCAGTGTTGAACTAGTACTGAAAAACCCAAAGAAAGGTGTCTGGTGTATTGAGCAGATCATATCTGGAAGCCAGAGCATCATGATCTACTTGTCTTAACTTTAATTGGTTCATTTTTCAAATCACTCTCCTGTCCAATCCACCATTCATAAAATTATCAAAGTGATCTTCCAAAAGCAAATATCAAACTATACCACTCTCTCAGTGAAATCCAACGGCTCTCTGTTATTTCTAGGATCAAATACAAGGTCTTCCTTTTGATGTTAAAAGCATTCATAACCGGACTCTTTTCTATCTTTCCAATATACTTTATATGTTATTCACTCATTCTATGGCCCATTCAAACTGATCTTCTAACTTTTTTTCAAATGCAACATTTCTTCTTCCATCTCCATTCCTTTGAAGTGAACATCTCCCATGCCTAGAATTCTCTTCCTCCTCAGTCATACCTCTTAGAATTATTAATTTCTTTCAAAATACTGGTCAAACACAATCTTTTACAGCCCCAAATATCAATGTCTTTTCTCCAAAATCACTTTGCATCTTTTTGTGCACATTTCTAAATATGTATGTGCTTCCAACTAAAAAGTGTATGTTCTTTAAAGGCAGAGACAATTTCCCTTCTGTTTTTGTATTCCCCAGGACCAAGCATGGTACATGGAAAAGAATTTTACAAGATAATAAGGAATAGATGAATTATAAAGAGGAGTCATGGTAGAAGAGCCCTAAGACTTACTATATTTGGTCCGAAAGGGCAAGGCTACTAACATAGGACCACATATTTGGGAGGCAGAGCAAAGTAGTGGAGAGAATGCTGAACTTAGAGACAATAAGACCTAGCTTTAAATCCTGCCCTAGATACTTAATAGCTATGTGGCCTTGGGCAAGTCATTTAACTTCTCTATACCTCAATATCCTTATCTGTAAAATGAGGGGTGGACTGTGAGAATCGGGCTCAAGAGTTTTCTGTTTCAGCTCTAAATCTACAATCTTATGATGAAGACTGAGGAGACATGGGCTTTGCATCAGTATAGGGAAACACTTTCAGCTACTAGCATTGTCCTAAGTGAAATGGGCTACCTCAATAAGAAGTGACCACCTCATTATTGAGGGTCTTCAAAAGGATAGTAGACCACCATTTGTTCAGGATTTTGGAAAAGGGATTGGGTTCCTATTGAGATACAGATTGTATAAGATGATCTTTGAGGTCCCTTTTATTTCTCCAATTCTAGGATACCATGACATTGGTTAGCAACAAGTAAAGTACTTATGAGTTTTATTCCGCATGATTTGAAATATTGATGCTTGATGCATTCAGCATTTTTCTAATGACTGAAAAGTTTTAATGTCTTTTCAACAAGGATGTATGTATGAAAAAAATGAAAATGTGTAATCAGATTGATTCCCTCTCATGCAATTTTATGGTAATGCCAAATGTTGTGTTATGGAAACACCTCTCCAAGTTCCTTGAAGAACATTAACATCTTTTTTAGAGGAGTTGGGCTGACTGAAAGCTATTACTCCTATAATACACTGTATTTGAAAATAGTTCTGATTTTCTCATGGTCATGCACTTCTTGACAATACTAATTCATTATCATTGTCTTGAGAAACTTACCATCTTGCAAGATCACATTAACTCTGACACTCACACCTCCTCAGTACCCTCTTCCCTTAGTCCCCATCTCTATCTATAATTGGAGTGAGAGGAGATTGGATATCGGAGTATTTCCAGTTCCTCCATTTAAGGAGGGAGCCCAGGGCAGCCATCTCACAATCAACCCCCAAGACTTAATCATACCCTCTCTCCACTTGCCATTTTCAACTTCTTTTTTATACATTGCCTCGATTAAATTATGAGGTCCTTGAATACAGAGACTGTATTTTGCTTTTCTTTGTATCCCTAGTACTTAATATAGTACCTGGCACAAAGAAAGTACTTTACACGTTTATTGGCTGGCTAATAATTATAATAATAACACCTACTATTTATATAGTAATTTTCAAATATTATTTTGTCCTCAAAACAACCATGGGAGATATCCCCATTTTAATTGCTTCATAAAGAAGGAATAAGATTGGGGGGATAAAGATAGCTGGGGTGGGGGTGTGGATAATCATGATATTGCATATAGAAATAAATTGATATGAACCTTCAGTTATGAGGAAAGTAACCAACTTATCAATCAAGGAGAATTTAGTAGGAGCCACCCTTTTACACAATGTGGCAGACACTTTAATAGATGCTGGGGATAAAAAGATGGAAACAAAAGAGTGTTCTCCTTCAAGTACCTTGTATTCTATTGGGTGGATAGGCTATGTTCATGGATCAGTAAATGTAAGATAGATAAATTATACATTTAAAAATTGATCTGGGGATCGAATGACTAACAATTTGGAGAATTAGAGAAGAATTTTAAAAATCCTTTTAGAAGGTTATGTCTCTTCCATTGAGCCTTGAAATGAGATAAAGAGTCCAAGAAGCAAAGCTGAGAAGGGAAAGTATTCCAGGAATGAGGGACAACCTATACAAAGCTATCAAAGGAGGCTGGAATGTGATAGAATATAGGAAAAGATATAATTTGTAATAGTCTGCAAAGGTAAGTTGGACTCAAATTTCAAACACAGCTGTATGTACTTTATAATAGAGGCAATGCAAAGTCTCTGAAGCTTAGAGCTGAAGAGTAAAATGGTCAAATTTGGACTTTAGGAATATCAATTTAGCAATTATGTGGAGGATGAATTTGTGTAGAAGGAGGCTGTAGGAGTCCTTCGTTTTAGGTGCATACATATTGTGAGGCATTTAGTGGAAAGAGATTTAGACTGCAAGTCAAGAGGCCTTGGTGCAAATTCTGGCCATTATGCTAATTAGCTCTGTAACCTTAGATAAATCACTTCTTTGATTTCTGCTCTTCAGTTTTCTCAACTCTAAAATGAAAAGTTGGAGTCCATGGTCACTTAGGTCCACTCAGTTCTAATAATCTATGAGTTTAACCCCTAGAAATAAAACATATCCTTAATTTCAAAGGAATTCATGTTTTGGGGCATGAACAAAATGATTTCTAAGTCCCCTTTCAACTTTGAGATCTATGAAATAATTAGCATAAAAAGCAGAAGCCTGGGAATCAGAAGTTCTTGGTTCAAGTCTAACCTATTCTCTCAACTTGACAGAAGAAAGAAGAGGAGTTGGAGAATTTATAAAGTGCTTTAAGGTTTGCAAAGAACTTTAGTTTTACTTTTCCTGTCTGTAAAATGGGGCAGAAGTGAGTTTGGTCTCAATTGTCTCTGAAATGAATCATGATGAAGTAAACTGAAAAGAACAAAGACAAAAGTAGATATAGTTGTAATTGACCCCCAATAATGTCCTCTAATGTTTCCTTCTTGTGTTGAGATCATGCTGGGTTCCTGAATAGAGACAATCAAGCACTAGGGCTGGCAGCTGGTCTTAACAAAGATGCCTGGCTTGACACATGGGTCTGGAGATGGATGGTATCTATGGTCTGAGATCAGTCTAAGTAATCTTTGAGAGCTTCAGCACCAGAAGTTTGACCATCAGGGAAAAACTAATGTGGGCCAGAACACTCAATGAAGATAATCTATGGAGGTGGGGGAGGCATTACAATGCGCACAGGTGGTGGGGGCACCTGTAATGACAAAATCATGGATCTTTTTTAAGCACTAATGTGAGATGCTAATGGAGATTTTCTGAGAAGTTAAATAAAGGGATAGAGAAAATATGGATACATTTCCTTTAGAAAAAGGGGAAAAAACACTAGTGATTTTATTTTCTGTCCTCTTAAGAATCACAGGATCACAAGATCATAGACTTAGAAATGGAAGTGACCAAAGTGGACACCAAGTCCAGCCCCCCTCCCCACTCCCATGTTACTGTTGGGGAAACAAGCTTCTAGAAGTTCAGTGACTTACCCAAGGTCACTCAGGTAATAAAAATAACAATAATAATAGATAACATGTACATAGCACCTACTATGTGCTAGGTACCATGGTAAGCCCTTTATAATTATTTATCATCATCATCATCATTATTATTATCATTATCATTATTATTATTATTATTATTATTACTTCCTTACAGCAACCCTAGGAAGTAGGTCCTATTATTATCCCTATTTTACAGATGAGGAAATTGAGGCAAACAAAACCTAAGTGGCTTACCTGTGCTATACAGGTAGCAGATGGCAGAGTTAAGATTTTTAACTCAGAATCTCATACTCTTAATCTAGCGATTAAAACATAATTTGAATAAAAAAGAAAACCAGAGGCTCCCTGATTCTCTATCTCACCACCTGGATTCAAGTTGTTTTAAATCTTCTGTGGAAGTCTCTACAGATTGTGAGAAGTGAATAAGGTTTCCTTTTTACTCCCTAGTGTAAAGTCTGGTCTTTTAGGAAAGTATTTAACCACAACCACAGAAATGCTGACTGACAAAAGTCCTATTCAGGATTAAGAAGACTGAGATGGAGTTTTATCTCACCTGGGTCACTATTAGGCCAGGACACAGTGCCCTACAGATTCCAAACAGAAGAATGGGGCAGAATGACTTTTTTTTTTCAGAATAGGGATGGCATGTATTTAACAGTGTGTGGCTTATGAGGGAAGATGAGGGTGCTGCTTGGTTGGTAGGAGCTAAAGTAATTAGCAATAGCTAGTTAATAGGGGTTCCCCTATCCTTTTCCTCAACCAGCACTGCCATCCCATCCCTGTCCCAGGCAGTCCTATGTCTACACTAACCACCTTTTCTCCTGGATCAATATGGCTTCTAAGATGGGAATAGTCAAATCTTTCCATTTCTTTTTGATTTAGTTCATAAAACTTGAATTTCACAAATACATCATCGCACCAACTGATTAGTAATAAATTCAATTTATATAATTTGCTTTCCCTCCCTGTGGACACCTTCTTTATAGTACTTGTAGCTGGGGAAACAGCAGGTGGCCAATGCTGCAGCAGCAACCAGCACCGCTACACAAATTAACTAGACAGCAGGTGCTCAGCAGGGTGAAGGAGGCTGGCTTTCCACTCATCTCCCTAATTAATCTGCTGATCCTTCATTATAGCACTGGTTTAGGGTATTTATTTATCTGGGCTACTGTTAACAAAACAAAGAAATTACACGGCAAATCCCTTCCCTGCTTTATGAATGAGGTAGAAATCAAATCAAATTGAAATGAAAAAATAAAGGGGTAGGTTGTTTCTTGGTTCTTTCTTTACCTGCTCAACTTCCGGCTACTATGCTTGTGAAGCTCTGGGTCCATCCCTGACTCTGATGCCCTTATGCCTTATCTACTGCAATGGACTGCTAGCAAGCCTCCCTGACACCTGTCTGTTACCCTTCTAATCTATCCTAGGCATACTGCTAGTCTAATATTGTAGGAATCCCTATAGCCAAACAGTTTAACCCAGTGTCATCCTGACGAATTCACTTAACACTTGGTTTCACTTTTAGACTTTGAATGGAACATTATTTAATTGGTGTGGGTAATGCCTCCATGGCAGCTGGGTGGCACAGTGGGTACAATGAAAGGCCTGAAGTTAGGAAGACTCTTCTTCCTGAGTTCAAATCTGGCCTCAGACACTTACTAGCTGTGTGACCCTGGACAAGTCACTTAACTGTGTTTGCCTTTTTTCCTCACCTATAAAATGAGCAGAAGGATATGGCAGTCCCATATCTTTGCTAGTTTTGTTGTTGTTGAGCCATTTCATTTGTTTCATTCATTCATTCTCTGTGGCCCCGTCTGGAGTTTTCTTGGCAACTCTACTAGAATATTTTTCCATTTCTCCCTTCAGGTCATTTTACAGATAAGGAAACTGAGGCAATCAAGGTTAAGTGACTTGCCCAGGGGTCACATAGCTGGTAAGGGTCTGTGGTCAGGTTTGAACTCCAGGGCCAGTGCTGTATCCTCTTTGACACTTAACTAAACCCCAAATGAAGTCACAAAGAGACATGACTGAAACCACTGATGCCATCCCATCTTGTGTGTGATCCTTAGCTAGGTTTTCACATAAATCCCTCATGAAGAAACCTACTGAAGGCCCTCCTCTGGTCCTTACATAGTTTTTAAGATACTAGTATGCCACTGTGAACAAATTAGTTTCTACTTTGGCTCAAAAGTAAACCATGATATTTATGAGAGTGATTCTAAAATCTATTATGTAAAAGGGGACATAGCCTTGCTGGCCATCTATAGTTCAATTAGAGTAGACATCTACCAGCAAGACCATCCTTTAGCATAATGTGATAAAATGCAATGTAGCATGATGGAGTAGAAAGATGCTTGGATGTATACTCAGATGATCTACATCTGAACCACTGGCTAAGTGACTGTGAACAAGTCTTATAATCTCCAACTGTTTGGAAGGACAATATGGTTTGATAATGGAACAATAGGTAGGTGGTCATGACACTTGAGGTTCAAGTATGAACTATGACACCTCATTGGTCTGCAACTGAATGTGAGATATTTCTTCTCTCTAAACTCTGGTTTCCTCATGGGAAAAATAAGGATAATGTCTGTATTGCCTACTTCAAAGGGTTATGAAGATTTAAATCAGCTCTTGTGGTGGTGGCTAAGAATCAGAAATCTAGGGGATGCCCATCAATTGGGGAATGACTGAACAAGCCATGACATATGATTGTGATGGAATTTTATTGTGCTATAATAAATGACAAGCAGGATGATTTTAGAAAAACCTGGAAAGACTTATATGAACTGATGCATAGTGAAGTGAACAGAACAGGAAAATGTTGTACACAATAGCAACAATATTGTTCAATGACTAACTGTAAATGATTTAGTTATTCTCGGCAATACAATCCCAAAGGACTCATGATGAAACATGCTATCTGCCTCTAGAGAAAAAACTGATATTGTCTGAATTCAGACTAAAGCATTCTTCCTTCCTTCCTTCCTTTCTGATTTCCTTCCTTCCTTTCATTCTTTTTTTCTGTTCTCGTCTTCTTGTACAAAGTGACCAAAATGAAAGTATTTTACATGATTGCACATGTATAACCTATATCAGATTTCTTGCTATCTCAGGGAGGGATGAGGGGAGAGAAGGACAGAATTTGGAACTCAAAACTTCAAAAAATGTACAAAAAAATTAACGTATAATTTGGGGAAAATAAAATATTATTTTAAAAAGGTTATTAGGGATGTTTAAGAAACTCCCATGACCAATCCAGGTCAGCCACTTCTTCCCTAGAGCACTAAAAGGTTAAATGACTTGCCTAGGATCACTCATCTAGCATGTATCAGAGGCAAGACTTGAACCTATATCTTCTTGACTTCAAGGCTGGCTGTCTATCTATAATGAAACATTATTTTTCTGCAAGGTCCACAAAAATCAAATAAAGTAATACAGGCAAAATGCTTTGTAACACACCTTAATGGTGTGTTAATTCCTATATTAGTATTATTTTCACTGGTTAGTATGTACATAGACCATTAGGACAGGAAGGGATTTTAATCCAACCCTCTAATTTGATAGAGGAGGAAACTGAGGTTAAGGGAATGGAAGTGACTTGCCCAAGGTTACATAGAAAAATCACATTTTAATATTCTAATCCTAATATAATATGAGCTCCTTGAGACTAGGGATTGTTTTGGACTTTTATCATACCCCCAATGCCTGGCAGAGAGCCTGGCACACCTGCCACAATACTAAATAAATGTTTGTTGATTGAACATTAGAAATTCCATAATCCTGATATGCAGGAAGTATAGGAATACTTTAAATCTGTTCTAAATTTAGAAAAAGGAAAAAGTTTTTTTAACTGAAGAAAAATTGAATAATAAGGCTCTCTCCTCATCCTTTTCTATAACATATTGTTTAATGGTCTCAGTAGCCTAATATGCATCCTTTGCATAATCGGTAGTTTCCCCCATCCTTTCCTCCCTAGAAGGAATAAGCCCTGATACAATTGCAAATAGTCTGAATTTTATTATATTTCTTATGGCCAATATTCTAAGTTACTTAATTGTATCCTGATGAGAAAACCCAATCCAAATATAACCTTTAACAGGTCCAAGTTGATAGAGAATTCATAATTTTCTCTGTCTCTCACTCCCAAAGATGAAACACTGGTCTAAAAAGTTGGACAAGAAAATTATTCTTGGAATATTCAAATAATTGATGCTTGTATTTTTAAAATAGGGTATTTACAGACATAGTCTAAAAGTACATTTAGGAAATTGCTGGCCGTAGCATAAGAGAAACAGGTTCTACCACATACTAGTGGTATGACTCTTAGTCACTTAATTGATCTCTGCCTTAGTTTCCTTACATTTAAACCAAGTATGGTGCTGGGTAGATAGAGAGAGAGGGAGAGAGAGACAAAGAGAGAGAGAGACAAAGAGACAGAGAGACAGAGAGACAGAGACAGAGACAGAAAGAGAGAGAAATATATCTTATTTCACAAGGCTTGGGAAAGAAAATACTCCAAAAAACTTAAAGGTCATATTAATGTGAATGTTCATTTCACAAATATAGTTCACTTGATAGTTTCATATTCATTCTTAAAACTTTCTGCCTTTGTAGTTCCAAAAGATATGGGTACATAGACTTAAGACTCAATCCTTAGTTGAGCTTTCTCTTGCTTCCTTAGATCTTACTTGTCATTCTCATGGCTTTAACTTTCTCTTCAATATTAATGCCTCCAAAATCTTTATCTATAATGGTTTCTTCTTATCTGAGTTTCAGTGAATTAAATATAAATCAGATCAGCAACTCCATCAAAATATTTAGTACCCACTTTGTGCAAAGCTCTGCTCTTTATTGTGTGGATCCAAAGAAGATGAAACACAGAGCCTGTTCTCGAGGAATTTATTATTTGTTGGGGAACATGACAGTGATGTAGCAAGGTTGGAGTCACAGGACCTGGATTTGAATCATGGTTTGATTTCTTCCCTTTTTATGTTTCAGGTGACTCATCTGCTTAAATCAGGAGGAAAAGTATAGATTTAGTTAATCTTTATGGGCCTTCCATCTATGAACTACAATTTACAAAATTACAAGCCTTTGTATCAATTTATCTATCTTCCTAATTGACTCACTGTCACTTCAAATTCAATATGTTCCAAATTGAAATTATCATCACAGTATCATAGTCATGGAAATATATAGTTTTGAAGATACCCCAGAGGCCATCTAGTCCAAGCTATATCATAAAGGAAAAAAATTACCTTCATATTAGCTGTCTTCTTGAGGGCCTCCAATATGGCAAAACTCACTATTTCCAAACATCATCCATTCTTTTTTTTTTTTTTTTTGGACAGCTCTAATAGTTAAGAGGTTTTTATTATTGTTGTTTGTTATGTTTTGTTTTTCCTCCATTGTACCAAAGCTAAATTTGTTTCTTCTCTCCACTGGACTAGATCTTCTCTGTGTGTCCAAATAGAACACAACTAATCCCTCTTCTACACTAAAGCCTTTCATGTACTTGAAGACAGAGATCAGGACTTCATTAGCTCTCTTCTTCTCAGTGCTAAGTGTCTCCAGTACCTTTAACTGATCCTAATACGGCAAAGTTATTTTCTCATCCAAATCCAGCTTCCAACAGTGTCAATACTATCATCTGAAAATAGTAAGACTCAGAAGCTTGTATTCTCTGTTTTGTTGTGATCCCCCGCCCCGCTTCCTTACTCCTTAGATAGGAGTAATCAGTCATTAAATGACATTGATCTTTCAAATACTTGACAAGATCTTTGATTTTATAAGTGTAGGTACCTCTCTAACTAAAGGGGATCTCCATTGTACACTGCCTTAAGTCGATGGATTCTTTCTTTATAATTGCCAAATATTCTTCCCCTAGTGGTCAATCTTTTGGTAATGAATCTTTGCACACCTTGCACTGCTTGGTACTTATGTGACAGATAAAAATGATGGACCAGTACTTAAAGACTTTCTAGTTTCATTGAGACTGCCAAAACGTGGACTCTGCTGGCATAATCTTTGGGGAATTCAGTCACCTCCAAGCCATGGTGCATCATCAGAGAAAGATTGCTCACATCGATTCCATTCTCTGAATGTTCACATTTCCCACTCTAATTCTTGACTCTGAAAACCTTACTCATGGGATAACTGCAACAGCTTCCTATTTCTCCTTTCTGTTTCATCTGAAATACCACCAAGCCATCCTGCACACACAGCCAGACTAATCTTCCTTAAATAAGACATTTATCATATCACACCTTTCCTTGAAATGCTTCATTCAATGAGTATGGATTGCTGACTCCACGGAAACCACCCTCATCTCACTTTCAAACCCCTTTATGAGCCAGTCATATTTCCAACTGCACCCTAAAAACCTCCTCTCCTCTAAGGTGGTTGGTCTCTTCCGGGAATTATGTGAAGGCAATACTGAATATAACGTTGGAGAATGGAGGTTCAGAAATAGACTTCTTATTCCCCGTGTAATCTCAGGCAGCTCACTTACTTCTCCAGGACACAAAGTACTAATTAAGGGGTAGGACAGGATAACCTCCAAAGCCCCTTCTAGTAAAAAACAAAATGAATGATCCCACGATTATTTTTTGTCCATAGATGAAAAACAAGTTTAGGATCATAGAGTTCTACTTGTTTGATAATGACATGACACATGCTAATTTATATCATATTTATTTGTGTATGTGTTTTATCCTCCTACTACATTTTAAGCAAACTGAAGTGAGGGACAGGTAATATATTTCTTAAAACCCCACCTATAGCACACTTCCTACCACAAGCTAGAAGTTCACTTTGTGGAATTGTTTATTGACAGCTATATCTTGTTATCTCAGAGTGAAGTGACCAGTGAAGTTATCTTTCTTTATGTTTATTGGGCTAATGTACTTTAGATTAAACAGGCCCTGCTTAGAAACCATAAGACCATTGTTTCAATTTTGCATTTGCAGTTTTGAGAGTTGAAAAGAAGTGCCTACAAAATACAAATAACATCTCAGAACTTTTGATAATATAATCACCAAAGAGTTTGTTTGTTTGTTTTTAATGGTCAGGCATTTTCTATGAAGTGAGAGAACAGACAATTCATTTCCCTTCTTTGTAGGGATGCGATACATAAAATCTCTGATAAGTCATCATCAAGATGTTGCCCAAAGACTCCAATAATGGAGAACTCTCTATAATTTGAGATCCTTTATTCCACTTTTGAGAAAGAAAAGAAAAGGACAAGTAATCTCAAGACAAGTAGAAGCATAAAATTTTGTATCAAAAGGGACCTAAGTCTAGCAGAACCACCTAATGGTACAGATCAGGCAGTGGAGGATTGGAGAAAACAAATAATTATCCCTTGGATTTCTCTGATGTGTGACTTTATATCTACCTCTGACAGGAATAGAGAGAGGATTTGAACTAATGTCCTCTGACTTGATTACAGCCTTCTCTTTATTGACGATCTGCAATTTATCCGGCATATTGTTTATACATAATTTTCTGACTATTGCCTTCCCTATTAAATTGTGAGCTCCTTGAAAGGTGACTCTGTCTTCTGTCTTTCTCTATATGCTCAGCTCTTAGCATACCTTTAAATTCCCTGAAGTTTTCTGGTCCTTTTTTTCCTAATCTGTGAAATGAGTGGGTTGAACGGCACCATTTCTAAAGTCCATTCTCATTTTCCATTATGGGTGTGCTTTCAAGACACAGCAGTGACTGATCATTTAAATAACAGAGAATTTTCATTTAAACAAACAAAATTAACTGGAATGTGAAGGGAATAATATAGATAGCCTGATCACTGCAAACAGCCCATCCAGAAAATTCAGATCCAATTTCCTCTATTTTCTTCAAGAGTAGATTTCTGGGACTGAGTTACTAGGAAATCAGCAAAACTCACTGTTTCATTTTGCCAATGGATATTTTAAAAATGTAGCTTTTGGTTTTTTTGAATTTATTAAAAAAAAACAGCAGTCATTTATGTCCATGTGACTTTATAAGTACCCCTTATGCTGTTTCTTTAACTCTGGAGCACACTCTAATATTTTCAGATCACTCGATTTCCCTGCTGTGTAACCTTCCACCTACCTAGAACTGTTTCTGTCTCTGTCTTCTACCCTCTTTTATAATAGCTGCCCAAAGATCAAATCGTTAATGGTATTAAAGCCTTCACCACAGAAATTGTTATCTATGCTGGAGATGTTATTTGTATGAAGAAAGGGAGAAATTTTTAATTGGAAGCTTTGCAGCTGGAAACTTCAACATAACTGGGTTTTGTGTTTCTTTATGTTTATTGGGGCTAATGTACTTTAGGTTAGGCAGGACCTCTAAAAGACCATTATTTTGATTTTGGATACACGGTTTTGAGATCTAAAAAGGAATGCCTGCAAAATACAAATAACCTCTTGGAACAAGTGATAACATAATCATGCAAGAGTCATTTAAAATGGTCAAACTTCTTTTTTTTTTTTTCAGGAAAGCTGGAGACCACACAATTTCATTATGGTTTTTGTCACAGCAAGTAAGTGCTGGGTGTCCTAATGGGGTGTTCTGAGTAAAGTGGAGACATTATTGGGAAAGAAGTGTGGGAGGTTGCAGTCACACACAGTGCTGGTTCTCAGCTCTAAGCTACCAGGGGCTGGAATCAGCACTGAAATTCAATATCATAGAAAGGAGAAACAAAAGAACTATTTAACCCTTTAAACATCTCATTACTCACTTGATTCACAGGATTCTGACTTAGAATGAACCATAATTTTGTACTTCAACCTCATTTATGGATGAGGCCACTGAGGCCCTCAGAGGTGAAGTGTCTTGTCAGTGTTAGAAACTAAGTGGTAGAGCCAAGATCTGTGCTTGAGTCTTCTGACTCCCAATCTTTTGTTCTTTCAATCGATAAATAAACATTTTATAAATGTCTACTATATGCCAGGTACTGTGCTAAGTGCTGCAGATACAAAGAGGCAAAAGGCAGGCCTTGGCTTTCAGGAGTTTACAAGCTAATGGAGGAGACAACATATAAGCAATTACATACAAAACAAGCTACAGGCAGGATAAATAGGAGATAATGAAGAGGAGGAAGGCACCGTGATTAAGAGGGATTGGGGAAGACTTCCTGTAGAAGACAGGATTTTAGTTGGGACACAAAGGAAGCCAAGGAAATCAATAGGCAGAGCAGAGGAGGGAGAATGTTCCAGGTAGGGGACACAGCCAGAGAAAATGCCCACGCTGGAGAGAGGGAGTGTCTCGTTCCATTATGCCTCACTGCCTCTTCCCCAGCATGCCACCTATTGCTGTTATGAGATTCTCAAAGCCCGTAAAGACAGTTTTGCAGTTTGCCCTAGTGTTTCTTGAATAAGCTAGAATGGAATGGCATAAACCAGCTGGGTTAATTACTGTGCACATGCCCCTTGGGGTCAGAAATAATAATGCATTTCTATCAAGAAGTAGAGAATATAAGGCACTTTGTTCAGTTTTGTCTGATTCTTCATAACCCCATTTAGGGTTTTTGTTTGTTTTCTGAAAGAAATACTGGCGTGGTTTGCCATTTGCTTCTCCAGCTCATTTTATAGATGAGAAAAATGAGGCAAATAGGGTTAAATGACTCACCCAGGGTCACACAGCTAGTAAAACATCTGATGTCAAATTTCAACTCACAAAAAGAAGTCTTCCTGACTCCAGGCCCAGCACTCTATCCACTGTGGTACCTAGATACCCATAAGGCACTTTAATCACAACAAACCTGTGAGTATATGTACTACAAATGTTATTACCCCAAGTTTATAGATAATAACAATGTTAGCTAGCATAAATTATATGCATATATTATTATAATATAATGTAATAATAATATCTCCCACCTAGGGTTGTTGTGAGGATTAAGTGAATTAATATTTGTAAATGCTTTGCAAACCTCAAAGCCCTATATAAATGCTAGTAATTATTATTATTACACAATATACATTATTATTACTGCTATTTAATTTAAAACAAGAAACTGAGGCAGACAGAGCTCAGGTGAATTGCCTAAGGTCATAAAGCTAATATGTGTCTGATACTAGATTTGAACTCAAGATTTCCTGATTCCAGGTCTAGCCCCCAATTCACTGTGTCACTTATTTGTAGAACCTTATGTGGAAACTGAGCCTTAAGTTGTCAATGATTTTGTCAAGGATAAAATGATAGCAAGGCTCATGACTGGTGTTCAAACCCAGGTTTACTGATTTGAAATCCCTTGCCATTAAATCATACTACCTCTCTGCATATCAAAGGATAAAGTAAAAGGCCCACAGAAGTTTTATGAGTGGCTATTTATACTCAACAAATGTATAATCATAATTTTCCATGTTTCTACCTCCTGTAGTGCACAGCCCAGACACTTACTTGACTGCAAAGAGTCTTGGTTTCAAGAGCATCCAAGGAAGAAGTGGTCTGTTGCATTTGAAAATACTTTATTCCCACTCCCACTTTTAATGGGAGAGAATGGTGGGCAGGAGTGCATAAGCAACCCAGTAAGTACACATAGATAATAAGGCACCATTTTTCTGAGACAACCTAAAGCAACAGGCCCTGAGGTCTAAAGCCACCTTCTAGAATTCCCATATGGTGCTCTGCATTTCAGAAAAATACCTCTAATTTAGCAAAATGATCCCACTGAGATGGAATTGGAAGTTTGAAACTTTGAATAGCATGAATTTCCCCACTTTGCCCCCATTTAGAGAACAGTCTGTACTAAGGGACCTTGAGTTTATTGATAATAAAAATAGAAAATGATTTCAAAATTGTGTTGAAAATGGTTTAACCACGAAAGGCTAGAAAACACTGATGATTCAAGTGGAGACTTGTACTTTGGAGATGATAAGGAAGTCCTGACCTCATTCTCTTCCTCTCTATTGTTCTGCAGGTAGACTGGCAGGGAGCAATTGTCCTCTGAGCTGGAAGAAAGGAAGCCTGATTACTCTTCTTCCCTTTTTCTCCTTGCCCAGGTCTCTCCCACAACCTGCATATATCAGGTTAGAGGTCTGTCAAAGAGAACATGTCTCAGCTTGAAGACAAATGAGTGTTGAACTCTCATAGTTGTAAGACTTCACTGTGTGCCAAAATTCAGTCACTCGCAGAATAACAGAATACTAGAAACAGGAAGAAATTTAGAATACACAATTCTGGAACAGAGGTCTTAGAATAACAGATGGGTCACCTAATCCAATGTCTTCATTTTACTGATGACGATACTGAGGCATAAAGATCTATAGTGACTTCTCCATAAAGTTAGAGAAGGGACTTTGGCTCCAAATCCAATACTCTTTCCGCTATACCCAATCTGTACACCCTGCTTCTAAGTTTTTTTTCAAAGTATATGAATTTTTTATGTGAAGAAAAGCCCAGAATTCCAAGTCCACCCTGGGGAAAAACAACAAAGCAAAACAAGACAAAACAAATCATCAATTCTGCTTTGCCTGAGGGAACTGTAAACATTCCTGTTTTTATAATGCCTAGCTGACCAACTACTTAAGGTCAAAAAAAAAAAAAGTCTCAGCGATCTCAAAATCCAACACCTTCTCTAGTATTATCCTAGAAAGTCCATGCTACCCCAATTACATTTTTATCCTTTCTGGATTTTTACCAACTTTCCATATTGCTTCAGGCACAAGGCAGCAGTATGTATAAGGAAGTTTTATTATTTACAAGGGGCACCATAACCAGGTAAAGGCCCTTAGCAATCTCTGGTCTAGCCTCTTTAATTTACAAATGAGAAGACAGAGGACCTTTGAAGTGAAGAGTTTTGCCCCAGGTCTCACAGTTAATAAGTGACTGGGACTTGAGCCCATGTTCTCTGATTCCAAATTCAGAGCCTTTCCTGCAATACTACGCTTCTATCAATCTACAGAAGTACCAAATGATACATGAAGTTAGAGAAAGTTAATTATTTATCAAAAGCAAATGTGTCCAGAGCCAGGGTTCTTAACCAAAACCCTGACTCAACTGGCTAATAAAACTGACCCATATAATATAATCCTTACTAAGTCAATCCCCATCCCCAGTCTGCTTCCCCTCTGAGAAGGGAAACATCTCTATGTGTCAGGCATATTGATCTCAGGAATCACTGCTTTCTACCTAATGACAAAACCCCATGCATTCTTTCTCTAAAGAAGCTCTGAGAGATCTCTTAACACTGTTCTTCTAGTACACTTCGCTTGGCTCATTGGTATGGTTATGACCCATCAGTCTAACCTGGTCAATCATAGAAAACCATTTCAAGGCCCCTTTCCTGTGTGGTACCCTTACCCACGTGATGCCTATCTCAACAATTATCTTGTTAGTACTACTGTGAGGTAGTTCGGTATATTTTTATCCTTGCAGTAACACCGGGAGATGGGTGCTATTACTATCCCCATTTGACAAATGAGATAATTGAGGCAGACAGAGGTTAAGTAACTTGTCCAAGTCACACATCTACAAAGTGTCTGAGACCAAATTTTAACTCGGGACTTACTGACTCCAGACCCAGCCTTCTATCTAATGTATCACCTAGCTGCCAGACCCTGGAGTCATCAGTTCTAGCTTTAAATCTTTCTTCTCACACTTATTAGAAGCAGCTAAGTGGCTCAGTGGATATAATACTGGACCTGGAATCTAGAAGAGCTTAGTTCAAACCTAACCTCAGGCACTTATTAGCCATGACATACTTTAACTGCTTTCTACCTAGGTTTCCTTGCCTCTAAAATGCAGGTAATAACAGCACTTACATCACAAGGTTGTTGAGGATTAAATGAGATAATACATGTAATGCATTTTGTAAACCTGAAAGCACTATATAAACACTAAATTTATTATTATTATTATTATTGCTATTATTATTATTATTATCATCTGTAAGATCATGGACAAGCCTAACCTTTTTTGTGTTATGGACTCCTTTGGCAGTCTGGTGAAACCTATGGTGCCCTCCTCAGTAAGTTTTTAAATGCATTAAATAAAAGATAGCATATTACAAAGGAAACCAATTATGTTGAAATAGTTATTAAGATATTTGTAAAACACCGAATTCACTGACCCCAAGCTAAAAATCTCTGATTGTCCTCTCAGAACTTTCACCTTTTCTTCCATAAAATGAAATGAGTAACCCTTGTATCACTTAAAACATACATCATTGATTCAAATTTGTCATGAAACTATAATTCTAATCTGATAGTTGAGCTGTGGGGGTGGGCAGGAAATTGTTGGTGCCAACAGCTCTAACAAGGAATCCAAACATCTTTTTCACTCTCCAGTGGTAGCATATAAAAGGGGGCTGTCCATTTATACTACCATGGTTGTATACATACAACTGTATGATTCAGATTGAAGGAGAGTAAGAAAAGTGGGGAGAGACCTCTGTGGCAAAGGAGAGTGACTCTGTGTCTTCCAGTTAGCTGAGAATCCTTTCCTCTGGGTCTCTGTGTAGATACATTTGTAGATCCTTGTATCCTTTGTGGGTCTCTGGGGAAAGTCATATATACACTTAGCTATATACAGTGAGCCATCTGAGATCTCAGGCACAGGGACAATCAAAGTCTTTGACAATCATGTCACAACATCAGTGAGAGCTGTACCCCTATAATCTCTTATCATCGCTTCCCCATTCCCTCAGGTATACCCACATCAGAAGTTACAGGACATTGGTACTGAGTAGTCATGGGACTTTGATTTACTTTCACATTCACCCCCTGTACCGGGGATGCAGCAGAAAAATCATATGGCCTATAAACATGTTAATAGTGACACTATCCACTCCCCACATACACTAGAAATAACATTTCGTTACAGCTTGTTAGGGAATACTACGGGAAATACAGATATGAGCTGCATATGTGGCTATAAAAGTAATCGGATGCCTTTTCTAGAGCCAAAGGAAATTCAAAAATGGGGAGGTACACTATGTGCAATTTTCCTAAGGCAGTATATACAGTGACTTTATTGATATTTTGGCAGGGTAGCATCCATATTTGAAAGACAATAAAATCAGCCACTTCAAAATGGGCTCTGTAGCAGCACTATAGCAGTAGGGCAGGCATTGTGTGGGAGGTATAGAAATGGATTCTAAAGGTTAATGATGCTTCTCACTCTCTTGCTGGCTCTTCTACTCATATATTGATCTCCATTGCAATTTTGTTGCTATTGGCTTTCAAAAAGTCCGCTGAATTACTCAACACAGTGGTAAGTGAGTAATAAAAATCCTCAGCTTAATGGGTTTTCCCCATGTCTAGATGTTCCCAAAATGGTCTGCCCCATCTATATTTTTTACTTGATGATTTCATGTAAGCAAAAAATGTTTAAAAGAAAACAGCATCCATCAATACACATGATATGATTCTCAGAGCTTGGTGAGTTTTTGCAGAAAGGGAACTATGCAATATTTATATTTTGTCAATAAGCACACACCTTTAAGGTTGTTATTGATTATGCATTTGAAAATAAATTGCTTAGCTCTATGGCCATTTTATATGGTTTAGTTTTTTTTTTTTTTTTGCCCCAAGCAACATGTTTATTAAAGGAATTATACTTAAAATTGAAAGGAAAATGGAAAAGATCTTACAAAGATTCCACGTATAATTTATAGAAAAGAGGGTATTATTCCATCTTATGTGAATAGCACCTCCTTCAAGGGTAACTGTACAGAATAGAAAGTTCAAGCTGCATCAAAGGAGAAGAAATACAGGAAAGATAGTCATTTAATAAATAAAAGAAGAAAAATCAATGGTATAAAAATTGTCAAGAGAATGTTTCCTCTCCCCGCTGGGATCATTTTCTTAAGCATGAGAAGGGAAACCTCACATTTTCTCAGATATAAGCTTCTTGTCCAAGAACTTGTGGGCAGGCTTCATCAAAGCCCAACTTCCTTTGTGATCTAACCAATCCAGCCTCATTTGTCAACTCATCTTTGCTACCCAGGACCAGAAAAAGACTTGCAGGCTACTTCTCTAGAAATATCTACTGCCTTGTAAACAGAAAGGACTCTCCTCCTGGCCCTGAATTAGGAAAAGTAATTACAAACTCTACAGTGGGAAATAAATGGTCAGGAACTGGAAACCAAGTGCAAGAATCCCTGAAGGCTAACAACTTTGTCCAAATCTTCAGAAAGACTTACCTTTGGCTCACACCAGAAATAGCAACTAATTTCTAAATTCCCGATTTCAGAGCAATCTCTGTTCTGTCTTTCAGTCTCTTTTCTCAATCCCTCACACGAGGATAGCAATCATATGCAGTTTGCTCCTACTGTTGTGTCTTAGCTGCTAATGAGTTCCACACTGACTACTCGCCTTCTCTGTCATCTTCTGATGATGGCATTTGCTGCATAAACATGACCTTATTTACCTAAGCTTCTGGTAAAAATAGAAGAAGCAGTTATGCCCTCTGAGATTTCTCCAAGCTAAACATCTCTAATTCATGCAACAGTTTCTCATATGACATGGACATATTCATCATCTCAGCCTCTTTCCTCTTGACACTCCAGTTTATTAATCTCCTAACCCTTCTTAATCTATGGCACCTGAGCTGATCATAGTATTCTTGAAGTAGTCTGACCAGGGCAGAGTAGAGTGGGACTATTACCCTTTCATTCCTAGAAGTATTATTCCCTTAATATAACCCAAGACCACTGTTAGGAAACAAGGACTGGTGGTCCTTGACAGTGCCCCTTAAGGGAGGGTATAGTTTATAGAATCTAGGCATGGAAAAATCTGACAGTAATATTTTTTAAGATTAATACAGCTGTGTGCTCAAAAATAAGACCACCAGGGTCTTTCCTCTTTACACCTGCATACTTCAAAAATCTCTTTAGAGCCTTGAACCTTGACATGCAAATTGGTCAGCTCCAGGAAGTCATCAGATGTGCTACTTAAGGTTTGAACTCTCGGAAGGATACTTTGGAGCATACCTCCCCTTCCCAAGAGCACGCTTTCTCATGGGAACAAGTCTTCCCAGATGAATGGACCAGTGTCTCTGTGCCTCCCAACACAGTACTGCCCTTATATGAGTTTTACTCTATGTTTGTTCATAAATTTGAGTTGTATTCCAGGTCTCCTCTATCTCTACCTTTCCTCCTCCCCCTCGTCCACTCTTCCTTATCACTTGCCAATAAAACTTTGACTGTCTCATCACAACAATGACATATGAGGATGCTGACCAGTTAAACCTCCATATCTCCTTAAAACTCAGTATTTCAAAGAGACTTTGGAGGTTCTCTGGTATCTGGGATATACCACTAGAAGACAGCAGACCTTTCTAGAGTTATTAGATTGACAAACTGATGACTCAGTATCCTTCAGCAGAGAGTCACCAACTGCTTCAGGTTCCTCTTTTTTTAGGAAGTGCTTCTTTACTCTCTTCTCTCTGTGTCATTCTTCTATCTTCCAAGATTAGGGCAAGAATGCCCTCTGTCCTTTTTTTACTGGTTTTCATACTGAAAACATTCTTCTATTTTTTTTTTTGTTTTGTTTTATGTTTTGTTTTGTTTTTCCCCTAAGGAAGGCTTTCATTGTTCCAGGTAACCTACAGAGGATGCCAGGGCATAAACCTCCTTACATTCTTTTCTGGAAGGTAGACCAGTCTGTACTTTGACCAATCAGATGGCTACAGGACTACAAATATGATATATTCAATGAAGATTGCTATAACACTTCCCACTTTTAGGAGCTTTTCTCAGATCCTCCCATGCTTGGTAATGCAGAGCTTAGCAGTTGATACTTTCTAGATATTGAAATGAGAATAGTAGAAGAATCTACCTGTTCTGTACCTATCTCCTGCCAATGAGCTCCCCCATTAGACTGTAAGATCCTTAAGAGCAACAACTGTCTAATACTTTTTTTTTTTGCTTCCTTAGTATTGAGCACAGGGTCTAGCACATAGTAGGCATTTAATGAATGTTTATTGACTGCCTGACAATGGAAATGATATCCAAATGGGAGACTATTTGAAGGGTTAACTTACAATTAAGACTATAAGGAATGATCCCACTGACCCACAGATATGCTCTCCCAATGTGCCACGTTGACTGGACTGAGATGGTAGCTTATAGATGCTTAATGGGCTGAAAGTGGAGTTCATAATTAGAAGCATTGACATGCTTAAGAAAGAGGAATGAGAAAAAGGAGCTGAGGAGCTGATGTGATTAGAAGAATCTGACCTACTTTGACTAAAGTAGAAGATGTGGTTTCACCCAGGCCCTTTGGAGTGACTGATATTGATCTATATTTTCTCTTCGCTTTCAGTAATTCATGAGTCAGGAGATAGTTGAACTAGTTCTCTGTCCTGAATTCTTCCTACAATGGAGCAGTAGGGAACCTGGAACTCCCGCCACTTGCACCACGACCACCTAATTCCTTTGGGAGCAGAAGTATACAGAAGGCTACTCTTCTAAGGAATAGGCACTCAGAATCTCTTTCTCCCATCTTTTAATCTTCATCTCTGTTGGTTTCTGAGAAGTCCATGTATTTTTGTGTCTAAGCAAGTCCATTTGCTTGAGGACAGATATTGTCTGCAGTCATCTTTATGATGTGTTTCTTATGTGTTTAGGATTATTGCTAATAATTATGTTTTCATTGCACAGGATTCATTTGAGATTGGCTTGCATTAAGCTAGGAATTCTTCTATAGGACATGTGCTTATACTTGCTATTAAATTTCTCTATTTTTGGAGCTAAATGGTGTAGTTATTTTGTGAATTCAGTTTTGAAGGTACAGTAAGACCCAGGTTAAAAAGTCCCAGGACTCCTGGAACTTAAGTAGACTTGATGATCCACCTTTAGTTACAGAACTAAGAAATCTATAGAATGTGTGCTAACAGTTCCCATTAAACTTCTGTTTCTCAAGATGGATTTAATTGATGGGTTTAAGTTTCTACTACATACCAAGAACAAAGTAAAACTAATTTTCAGTAATATTGAAATCTTAGCAAACTCAGGGATCCATCATATCCAAAAGCTAGACAAAGAGTGTGGGGGGGGGATGTTTCTCCTCTTCTAAGCAGGTGTAGTAACACCTCTCCCCATCCTCTGCAAGAAAAATCATCAGTCTCTAAAAGTACCTCCTTCTGGATAATTTTAAGTTGTAGTTCTCATCCCTTTAGTGTCTGCCAACCCCTAGATAATCACTCTCAACTGCTTTTTCCTTCCCTCCCTGACTTTTTTTAACCTCATGCTATCAATTTGTTTTGATTTACCATAATTTACCAGATATATTTTCCTTCACTCAATTTCCCTCTCCTCAGGTCCTTCTGCTCCTTCTTTACTTTCAGGTAAAGTCACAGAATCATAGATAGTGAACTGGCAGATGCCTTGAAGCCTTGAAGACTGAGTCCAACGCCCTCCTGCTACATATGAGGAAAATGAAACCCAGAAAGGCTAAGATATTTTCCCAAGGTTATACAGTTAGTAAACAGAAGTAAGATTTCAATCTAGGTCCTCTATGTCCATGGCTCCTAGGAGTCAGGTTTCCTAAAATAGAATGAACTCAGTATCTTGCTAACTGCAGGGTGAAGTTTCTTTGTTCAACTCTTTTTAGTACTTTCATTTAAGAATTTCTTTGTTCCTTAAGAACAAAAAGACATCACGTTTTTCACACACCTAGATTTTCAATATCCCATTAGATTTTGTGCTACTTCTCTAGGATTCAAAGATATCCTAATGAGAGGGAAAATGTTCTTCCATATCCAATCCTGTTGCACATGGAAACTGCACATGACAAGTTTAAATTCAGCCCAAATGCATTACACTTTCAAAGTCATCAAATCACTACGAAATTATGAATCAGCATTATGTACATTAAGATGGAGAGTCTAAATTCTAAGAGTTCCAGATCATGTTCTTATGAAATTGTGAATCAAATATGGACAAAGTCCAGATACTATTTATCAAGTTAGCACAAATCTTTCTTTGATATGTTTGAAATTTCATTCAAAGCACAATGAAGATGTAAAGCTACTCAAAACCAACTTACTTCAGGCTTTCCTACCTGAGAGCAAAATCGTCAAACTGGAAAGAGTTATATGGCCAGCAACAGTTTAGGGGATGGATGAAAGGTGCTAGGAAGGATTCCAGACCAAAAATTCTGTCTTGGCTCAATATAGTCTGTACCCCAAATACCAGCCCTACCATTATAATGAGATTGACTTGAAAAGGAAGAGACAGCATGTACTGAAAAATTATCCTGATTATGGAGCATATCAAAGTTTTATACAAGTCAGACTTTTGGAAACCTGTAGTCAGGTAGATTGTAAGAATCTTGAGGCCATGGACTGTTTCATTTTTGTGTTTGTATCCTCAAGACCTAGCAAATTGACTGCCGCAAAATAGATATTTCTTTAAAAATACTAGTTGATTTACTTTAAAAAAAAATTCCCACTAAATGAGTTTCATTGCTATGGATCAATATTCCCCAACCTACAGTTTTCAGATCACTGTGGGAGGGGGTGGCAAAGAGTTATTGCAAGGCATCTGCTATTCTATATATGAACTAAGCATTGTTATTTTGAGATTCTTTAATCAATGGATTCCAAAAGTACAACTGCTATCATAAAGTAGTACCCACCTTTTTTTTATGAACAGGAGTTCTCATACTCAAAGAGTTTAGGAATCACTGTATATTCCCCTCTCCTTATATGCATATCTGTGTAAGTTTATATTTATATATATGTATACATATATATTTATGTAAATAAATAGATAGATGAATATATATGCATATATGTGTGAGGTTTTGTTTTTTTTTATATACACACTGTGAGGACATCCCACATAATAACTAGCGTAGTTTTTTTGTTGAACATCTTGAAAGAGTGAATCATACTCCTCCTTTGTTTGGCTTTGTAACAATGCAGGTGAAGGGTGAGGATTCAAAGCATGGCATTAAAATAACGGCAATAATTCATATTTTTCTAAAATTTAAGTATTTACAAAGCTCTTTTTTAATATCTCCAGTTAAGCCTGAGTAAAGAATTATATAGGAAGGAAGGAAGGAAGGAAGAAAGAGAAAAGAAAGAAAAGAAGGAAGGAAAGAAGGGAAGGAGAGATGGAGGAAGAGAGAAAGACAAAAAGAAAAAGGAAAAAAAGAAAGAGGGAAGGAAGGATGGAATGAAGGTATTCAAAAGTAGTCTTTGGTAAATAGAAAAAGGGAGGGGGGCTATCTAAGCAGTAGTCTTGGAAGATGAATTTTGTAGTGAATGACGCCAGTTTTACAGTATTCTTACTGATTTATTATAACTGAGCTTTGCAGGCACTGAAGTGTTTGCGGATGTTTCAAAATGACCTGCTTTTCATGAGCATCAAAATTTTGATCTAGCTACTAAAAAAAAAATGGATTGATGGCTGCTATCAAATTTGATAGCAGATCCCAGATACAAAAAAAGTTTTCTTGCTGTAAAATTTTAGCTGCCTGTCACTTATATTATATTATGTCACATCTCGCAGTGACATATTGCAATGTAATGCTATGTAAGTCTCATAATAGACAACGGCAATACATAACATTTCTAACAGTGAGATCCATTAGACTACTCAGTAGTTTCCCAAGGGAAGTGAAAGGAATCCCATTGCTTAGGTCATTCAAAATAAATGAGAATGTATTTTGTTTATATTTTTTCTCCCCTTCCTCCATTCGGTGATCTTCTACCACCTCTCTACATGTGACCAGAGGAACAAGAGAGATTGACCCTCACAGGATCATCTAGTTCACAGATTCTTTCCTTCCTCTTGTTTTCTTGTTTTTCTTTCCTTCCTTCTTTTTCTCCTTTAAGTATTTATTTATTGTCCACTTTTTATGTAGCAGTATATTTATCCCTGGAGGAAATTTTTAAAGTTCATATAAGACATTGTCCTGTCCTCATGTTGCTCACAGTCCAGTCACAGTTAAGAAGCAACTACAGCTAACAATCATAAACAATATCACAATGATTAGTGCATTAAACCTGGATGTGTCAGTCTATTCCTATATTCCCTGCTTCTAGCTAGGAGTTCTTAGGTGCAGTATAGTTAAAGTTATCAGGTGTTGTTACTAAGTCACGCACTAATATGGTTCTGCATTCTGTAGGAACAGAGCCACCAGGCTGCCCAAGGAGGGCCAAAACAGCACAAGCCAGAAATGAAGCAAGTCACAGCTTCCATGCAAACCAGGAGGATCAGGCCCATGAGTGGTGGCTGCGACAATGGCCTGGAAGAGACCCAGTCTCAAAAATAAAATAAAATAATTAAACAAAATAGACATAAACAAAATGAAGACCTCCGTTAGGTTTTTGGGGGAAGTCATTACTAATGACAAGATTCAGAGAGGGCTCCTGGATGGAAGTGATGTTTGAGTTAGTCTTTAATGAATTAGTAGGAATTGAATAGTACTGAAGACAAATATAAGAACTCAAACTTATTTTATGCATTAAGAAATACAAGGCATAAAGGACAGCATGACAGAGGTATGACAGCCTGAGAGGAGCATATTCCTGGAATCAGAGAGTAGTTCGATTTGGCTAAAGCACAGAGAATATTGCTCATAGTAACAAGACCTAAAATGGCATATCTAACAGGGGTGGGAAACCTGTGGCCTCAAGGATACATGTGGCCCTCTCAGTTGAGGACCTAGAGGGCCACATGTGGCCTCGAGTTCGCAGGTTCCCCACTCCTGGGTAGTGGAATGAACTCAGTAGTTAGAAAGTGTGTGTTATAGTGTTGGGGGGCCAGGGGCATTTGTGGGGAGGCAGAAGAAGCTTCATGTAGAAGTGACCATTTTATATAAGTATTAAATTCAGGATAAAAGTTTCAACAAGCCAAGCATAAGGGGAAGGTAATCCAGGCTGAGAGAAAAATAATGACTTGGTAGAGGTAAATAAAGGCCATGTTTGGGAAACAATGAACATTTCAATAGGACAAGGGCTCTTAAGCTGTGGTCCATGAATACATTTCAAGAGATGCCATATTTAAAAAATATATATCTTAATAACGCTATTTCAATATAATTGGTTTCCTTTGTAGTCCTATGCATTTTATTTTATACACTTAAAGATTTTATTTTTTAAAAAGTCCATAGGCTTCACCAGGCTCGCAGAAATATGCACGATACAAAAAAGGTTAAGAACTCTTCCATAGAAATAGCATATAGAAAACATTAGTGGGGGGCAGGGAGGAGAGGCGGGTGGCAAGGGATGTCTTGAAGGATGTATAGAAACATATGCTGGGGTCAGATTGTCAAAGCTGAGGAATATGGGTAATGAAGAGCCACTAAAGGATTATGAAGAAAAAAGTGAAATGTTTTGATCTGAACTTTAAGAATATGCTCAGGCAACAATGTGTGTAGTGAAATGGAAGAAGAAGGGACTGGAAATGGGAAGATTTCAGTTTATTATATTTTTATATATGTGCATGTGTATGTGTGTGTATATATGTATGTATATACCACACACACACACACACACACACACATATGTTGGCTTCTCCCCTCCATTAAGTTTCTTGAAGGCAAGACTATATATGTTTTTTCTTTGTATCCTCAGCACTTAGTACAGTTCCTGGCATAGAGCAAGCATTTAATAAATCATTGTTGATTAGTAGAATAGAATTAGCCTATTAACAGAAAAGAGTTAGCCTTAATAGGTTCATTTGCAGTGTGAATGGAGGATAAGAATGTATATGTCAGGGATATTACCAAAGTAGAATCCATAGGATTTCCTCAACAAAACTGAACACAGGACTCCAGATACAGTCTGACAAGGACAGAGTACAATGAGATGATCACTACCCTATTCCTAGGAATTTTTTACTTCATACTTTAGTCCCAAATCACATTAGGATGTTGGACTGTTACACCAATCTAATGTATTACAATGAGCTTTCAGTCCACTAAAACTCCTAGATCCTTTTCAAAACAAGTTTTGGCTATCCATGTTTCTCCTATGTTGTGATTATTGAGTATTTCTTTTTTTTAATTTTTGCACTCAAATGCAAGACAATCTTTATCTTTATTGAATTTAATCTTATCAGACTCAGCCTAATACTCTAACCTATCAAGGTACCTTTGGATCTTGACTTTAATATCCACTCTGCTAGCTATCCTTTTCAGCTTCATGTCAACTGCAAATTTAATGAGAACACCATCTATACCTTAATCTATATCATTAATGAACATGTTAAGGGAGGAGTCTCTTTTTGGAGAGGAGACAAATCTGTCTTTGGACATAGTGACTTGGAAGGCCATTTTAAAAGTAAAAAAACAAAAAAAAACAGAAATAGTTGTCAATTAAACTGTTATTAATCAAGATATAACAACATCTTATTTATCCAGGACCTTCAGGAAAAAAAAAACCTAAGTTATTTTGAGACATAAAAGTCATATATTTAGAAGAAAAGGAACCTAAATCATATTTAAAGTTAGAATGACACTTTAGCGGTCACCTGTTCTAATCCCCTCATTTCAAACATGAAGAGATTGAAGACCAGAGAAGAAAAGTAATCAATTAATGAAGTATTTATGAATACTTCCTATGTGCACAGCTCTCTGATAGGCATTGGAAATTTAAAAAAATATATATTCTCAAGGAACTTACATTTTATCATCCAAGGTCACCCAGGCAAACACAGTTCTTCTAACTCCAAATTCAGTGTTCTTGTAACTGTTTTATAAAGTTTATAAGTGAAAAAAAGTTTTGTTTTGGAGCAAAAAAAAAAATGTGGGTTCAATCTCAACTCTTCTGTGATTTCAGGCAAATCATTTCGCCTCTCTGTGGTACAGATGAAATAATCTCTGAATAATCTAATATAAATGTCATCAATATGAATTGATTCTACAATAAATAATCTAACAAATATAGCAGGAGACTCAGAATTAGGCAGATCTGAGTTCAAATCCTATCTCAGACACTTGGTAGCTAAGTGACCCTTGACAAGTCACTGAAATTTCTCTCATTTTTTTTGTTTCCTCATTTATGAAACAGGGATGAGCACAACACTAATCTCTCAGGGTTGTTAGTAGGGTCATTTTCAAACTGTAAAGCACTATAGAATTGTTAGCTATTACTAATCTACAAGGTACCTTACAACTGTTGCATTTTGTATCCTAAGGTCTAATAACAGTAAACTTCTAGATTCTAGAATTCTATGTCTTCAGGTCCCAGCTCAAACATTCTAAATTTTTTTGTTTGCACATTGTGTATTTCAAGGTCCTTTCAGTCCTAATATGTGTTGCAAATTATTGGTAGAAGCTTTTCTCCGCAAGTTTTTGTTTTTTTTTAATCTTTTAGCATTAGTTGTTTCTTTCGCATGCACACACACAGACACATAGACACGGACACAGACACACACACATAAACACATATTCTTGCTCTTGATTTTCCTCCTTTTGGGAGAAAAAAATGTGAACTTTAGTTAATTGCACAATTTTCTGTTCTTTTCCTTTGGGAAAAAATATGAACTTTAGATAATTGTCTCTTAACTATTCTAAAACTTTCTTTTAGGCCTTTAGGTTACCAAGTGTTATAATTAAGGGAAATGACAGGACCATTCACTGGTCTTCCTGAATTAAAATGTAAGATCCTTGAGGAAAAGTACTGTCTTGCTTTCTGTATTTAAATTCTCAGCATTCAGTACAATGTCTGGCACATCATAAATGTTTAGTAAATGATTGTTCACTCACTCAGCATTAATTCACATAAGTTTTTCCAGGTTTTTCTGAAGCCCACCTGCTCATCATTTCTTATGGAATAATATTATTCCACTACATTCATATACCACAACTTGTTCCCCAATTAATGGGCATCCCTTCAATTTCCAATTCTTTGCCACCACAAAAAGAGCTGCTATAAATATTTTTGTACACATGGGTCTTTTTCCCATTTTGATGATCTCTTCGGGATACAGACCTAGAAACGATATTGCTGTGTCAAAGGGTATACACAGTTTTATAGCCCTTTGGGCATATGTAACTTAATAAGCTTAAACATTAATAAGCCAGAACATTGA
>NW_020954642.1:9615778-9619382 GCF_900497805.2 Vombatus ursinus
TTCCCAACATCAGAGTCTTTTCCAATGAGTCCCATCTTCTCATTATGTGACCAAAGCATTTAAGCTTCATTTTCAGATCTTGCAGTGAATAGCTACAATTGATTTCTTTAAGTATTGACTGATCTGACCTCCCTTCTGTACAAGGGATTCTCAAAAGTCTTCTTCAGCACCACAATTCAAAAGTGTTGATTGTTCAGTGCTAAGCTTTCCTTAACAGTCCAGCTTTCACAGTCATGTAATGTTACTGGAAAAACCATATTTGACTACATAGATCTTTGTCAACATGGTGATGTCTCTGCTTTTTAGTATGTTGTCCAGGTTTGCTATAGTTTTCCTTCTAAGGAGCAAGTTTCTCTTAATTTCATGGTTGCAGTTGCCATCTGTAGGTGTCTTTGAGCCCAAGAATGTAAAATCTGACCCTGCTTCCATTTCTTCTCCCTCTGTTTTCCAGGAAGTGAAAGGACCAGTTGCCAAGATCTTATTTTTTTTTTTTGATGTTAGGTTTCAAGTCAACTTTTACACTCTTTTCTTTTATCCCATCAAGAGCCTTTTTAATTGCTCTTCATTTGTGTCATCAGAGTGTTATTGTCTGCATATCTGAGGTTATTGATATTTCTCCCAGCTACTTTAATTCTAGCCTTTGATTCCTCAAAGGCTAGCATTTTGCATGATGTACTGTGCATATAAGTTAAATAAATAAGGTGACACTCTGTAGCCTTGCCATACCCTTTTTCCAATCTTAAACCAATCAGTTGTTCCATGTTTGGTTCTAATTGTTGCTTCTTGGCATGTATATTGTTTCCTCAGGAGACAATTTGATACTCCTACCTCTTTGAGGACTTGCCACATGTCCACACACTGAAAGGCTTTAGTGTAGTCAATGAAGCAGAAGTAGATTGTTTTCTTCTGAAATTCCCTTGCTTTCTCCATAATCCAATGAAAGTTGGCAATTTGGTCTCTAGTTCCTCTGCCTCTTCAAAAATCAACCTGCTCTTCTGGTAATTCTTGGTTTAAATATTACTAAAGCCTAACTTGAAGAATCTTAAGCATAACATTGCTGGTATGTGGCATGAGTTCAATTCTTCAGTCATTTGAACATTCATTTGCATTGCCCTTTTTTTAAGGATTGGTACATAAACTGATCTTTTCCAGCCCAGTGGACAATGTGTTTTCCAAGTTTGCTGGCATATTGACTAGCATTTTTAGAACTGTCCAAGATTGGAAGGAGTTGATTGGGAGACAGTCGACTCTCTATCCCTAAATGACTGAAATGGATTGTTGAATCATCAACTGTCCAGAGTTTTATGAAGAAAATTTTCATTTCGGAGTATGTTGGATCAGATAACCACTGAGGTCCCTTCTTACTCTGAGACTGTATAATTGTATGTTTCTATAATTACTTACAAATGTATTTCCGTATGTAATTATTTTCTTGTCTATGGGCTATGTTCTCTTACATAGATTAGTGCTACTACTCTTACTAACCTTGAGGTTTGCAAAATACTTTACATGCATCTTTATCAAATCAATACAACAATTCTATAAGCTAGTTCCTAATAATAATAAACATTATAATAACGATAACTAACAATTACCTAATTCTTTGTATAAGTTTGCAAAACACTTTATGTAAGTTATAAACCTTGTGGGGTAGGTGCTATTATTATGCCTATTTTACAGATGAGGAACCTGAGAACAAGAGGGTTTTGGTGACTTGTCTATGGTCACATAGCTAGTAAGTGGGAGTCAAGGAAGCCTTTTTCTGTCTACTCACATAAACTCTAGTCACAACAACAATTACAGTGACCATTCTAGCAATTTATATACTATATTATCATAGTAAGAGATCTGTTTGTACTTTAAAAAAAATCAATCTCCTATCACCATGTATTGCTGTTAGTTGATATTTTTTATCCTGATACTGTGCCTGTCTCTAATGGTCCTCTCTATCCTATATCCCTTTGTGTAGGTGTCAGTATTTCTGAAAAATCTTTATGAATCTATATTCTCAAATTGGAGACAAGTAGATGTTGCAGTGGATAGGAAATTGGGACTGCAGTCAGGAAGACAAGACTTCAATTCACATTTCAGACATTTATTACCTGTGTGACCTTGGGCAAGTCATTTAATCTCATTTTTTCTCAATTTCTTCAACTGCAAAATGGGGATAACAATAGCACCTAAGTGACAGGGTTGTTGTGAGACTTAAATAAGATAACATTTATGAAGCATGGAACAGAGTAATTGGCACACAGCAGATGCCAGCTGTTATTAATGTTATTGTTATTATATATTGACCCATTTCTCCCACTTTACCCATCAGATTATGATTACAAGATTTTCAAGCACTAAGTAAATACTTTAAACATCCTTAGTATTGCCTTTGAGTATTATGGACATAGAATCACAGAATTTTAACATTTAAAGGGACCTTAAATATCATATAGGCTAGCCCTCTCATTTTACTGATGAAGAAATTGAGGCTTAAGGAAATAAATTGATGCACCTAAGGTCAAACAAGGAGTTAGTAGCAGAAATGGGATTATAATAAGAGTAATGCCTTACATATTCATAATGGTGTTCATTGGTTATAATGCCTTAAATATTTGTAATAATGCTTATTGGATACAAAACACTTAATAAATATTATCTCATTTGAACCCTACAATAAGCCTGTGAGGGAGATAGTCTCAACATTACTGTCTCATTATATAAGTTTAGCAACTGAGGAGCAAAGAGGCCAAATAATTTCCCAAGGTAATATATCAGTAAATGTTGGAGAGCCAATCAGAAAAATGAAGGTCTCCTCACTCCAAATACGGTACTTTTTTTTATCAATACACTAAAAGTCAAGTTAGTAGGAACTGCTTTTGCAAATGAAAAACTAAAAGCAAAAGAAAGGCAGATTATAGCAAACAAGACTGCTAGAAAATCTGCTTAACGGCAGCCCTGAGATAAACAGAAATAACAGTACCAAGTATTAAGAAACTAGCTTCTGGTTTACAAAGCTCTCCATTACCTCAAGTCAATATAATCTCAGGAACTCAGTGGTGCAAAGTAGTCCTAAAAAACCCCAAAGCTACATTTACTTACTAAGGATATGCTTTTTTTTTAATTTAACCTAAAACTATCTTTAAAGCACTTGGTTTATTTCTTTCTTGTACTAGATAGGAGTGCTGAATTTGGCACTAGCAAGATTCAACTATATTACTTTAAAGGCAGCTATTTTGTCTTTCTTAGCCTGTTTCCTAATATATAAAATGGGAATAATAAAACTTTCATTCCTATCTCACAGGTGTGATGCGAGGATCAAATGAGATAATAGATGTAATGTCCTTTGCAAACTTGAATGCTCAATATAAATGTCATTTATTATTATTAATCCCATGTTTTATTTTGTATTGTAGTTATTTGTGCATTAACAACTCCTCTATTAGATTCTAAATTCCTTGAGAGCAGGTAACATATATTATTTAGCCTTATGTCACTTAAAATATGAACTGACATTTTCAAATACCTACTTGATGCTAGGCACTGTTAGGTTCTGGGTCACAAAAATAGATAGATAGATAGATAGATAGATAGATAGATAGATAGATAGATA
>NW_020954642.1:9619392-9855185 GCF_900497805.2 Vombatus ursinus
ATAGATAGATAGATAGATAGATAGATAGATAGATAGATAGATAGATAGATAGATAGATAGAAACAGACCCAATCTTCAAGGATCTAAAAAGTTATTTTTGGGGGACGACCATAATAATTTGGGAGGGAGGGTGGATGGAAAGGCCTTATGTAGGAGGGAGTACCAGAGCTGAAACTAGAAGAAATCTGAAGATTCTAAAAGGTAAAGAAGAATATATTGTAGGCATGGAGGAAAAGCTGTGAGTAAACATGGAGGCAGAAAGAGATTTACTATGTCTGGGGAAATGCAAGTAGGGCAAATTGAAAAGAAGAAAGGAAGGAAGGAAAAGTAATGGATGGCTTTTGCTAGAACTTTCAAAGATTTGCTAGGAATGAGAAAGAAAGGGTAGATAATAGAATGATAGTTTGATGGGATCTTAGGGTCAAATTTGTTTGTTTTCTTGATCCACAAAAACTGAGGAATGAGTATGTCATTGTCCCCATTATGTGGATGTAGAAGCTGAGACTCATGAAGGTTAAATGGTACTCACTAGGTGGCTCTGTGATCTAGTTATCCCAGAGTTCACACAGCTGGCTAGTGAAAGGCAGAGCTGAGACTTGAAACCCAGACTACCAACTGCAAATCTAATTAGCTTTTTTTTTTTCCTATTGTACCACAGCTGTTCCTATTCATTTGCTATATCAACTGAGTATCCAATTAATGGAATTTCTGCCAGTTTTATGAAGTGAACTGAACATTTTAGTTTAGCTTTTGGAGGGAAGATATTTTTGAGCAAAGGGATGCCTACAGCCATGCCTGGGGAGAAAAGTTATGCAGTAGGAGCCCAACGATGCTGGTATTTTTTAAGTTCATTTCCTTATTCCACTGTCATAACCTGAGATACTCCAAATGGTCCATATTAATTTATTTTTATACATTTTTTTTCACAGTTGCTCCCTCAACAAGAGTGATAGAGACTTTTCAGAGAAGGGAAAGGAATGGAAGAAAGAGGAATTTTTCAGTGTATGCTATTAACATGCCAAGTGTTGGTAAGATAAGGATTGCCAGTACTAGAAACAAACAACAATGATCTTATTGGTCAGTCAATAGCATTGCATACGCAAAGGGAATAGTGCACATTCCTCAGTAAATTTCGCTGAACAGGACTTCTACTTTGAAGAGACAGCATAATGCAGGAGAAAATGAACTACACTGAGAGGCAGGAGACTTGAAACCTAGTTCTGTTGCTTCATAGTCTTATGATCTTGGACATGTAATTGAACATCTCCAAGCCTCAATCTCTCACACACACAGCGAACTAGAAAATGATCCCTGCTCCATCTGCTGCAAATGCTTTGTCAACCTTAAAGTGCTACTTATAAAGCAGGGAATAATTATAGTTAATAGGATGCTAAAATTAGATAGGATCTGAGAAATCATCATTTGCAGGGATGAACTGCATTAATCTGGAAAGTTATGCTTTACCTTTGAAGTTTGTGTTGGCTCAGTGTTTGAGCTCTTAGTGGTACTTGTGGATGGCAACATTATCCTTTTGTTGATGTCCCTCTGTCTTTTAAAGTCTGTTGTGTGGACTCTTTTCCTAGACTCAGAAACCAATAAAGGAATAGTTTACCATCGCAAAATTCAAGTTCTTTACTACTGTGGCTAGGGGAACATAGCTCATTTCCATATGTGCTGCATGGGATACCCTATCTCTTAATCTTATATCATGGATTTCAAATTTAGGTGGATGGTAGAGGTCATCTAGGAAGGAAAGAAGGAACAAAGGGAGTTAGGAAGGGAGGGAGGGAAAGAGGAAGAAAAGGAGGGAAGAAGGGGAAGAAAGGAAGGAAGAAGGAAAGATGGAAGAAAGGAAGAGAGGAGCAGAGAAAGGAAGGAAGGAAGGAGGGAAGGAAAGAAGGAAGAAAGGAAGGAAAGAAGGAAGAAAGGAAGGGAAGGAGGGAGGGAGGAAGAGAAGAAAGGAAAGAAAAGAGGGAGAGAGAGAAGGAAGGCTTTTTAAACACCTACTATATGCCAGGCCCTGTGCAGAGGTTAAGTGACTTCCCCAGAGTCACACAATTAGTAAGTATCTGAATTATGATTCAAAATCAAGTCTTCTTGACTCCTGGCCCAGTGGACCACCTCGTTGCCTATCAGCCCACATGCTTATTTTACAACTGAAGAACTAAAGATCAAAAAAGATTAAATGGCTTCCTCAGGTCACCTAAGTAGTATATAGTAAAAATAGTACTAGGACACAGGCCCTTCTACTCTAAATATAACGTTTTTTCCATTGTATTGTTTTGCCCATTCACCTTCTCATCATCTCCAATCTTATAGATGAGGACATTAAGGCACAGAGAGGCTAAGGTCACCCGGGGAGTAAGGATCCAAAATAGAAGCACAATTCAAACACAGGTCTTCTAACTCCAGGTCCAGTGCCATTTTCATTGCAAATTGCTGCTTCCTTTTAGGTAGTACTGAGGCATCTGCTGTTCTTCATGGTTTGGTCATTTTGTAAATAGATTTTCTGACTCGTTCTCCCAAGTGACTGTGTATCACCAGGTCACTTAACTGAGAACTTCTGTGGGCAGCGATACTCATTTACTCCTCTTTCTGCCTAAATTTGAAATGACTTAGATTCACTTAATTCATGTATGAGAAAAAAAAAAAAACAAAACACACACACGAAAGATTATTCCTTTCTACCCGCTTATCTCCTCTAACCCTCAGTTTCCCTTAAGACAGCATTTTATATACATGTTCAAATAAATGACTCTTTACACCTCTACTTCTTTAGTTTTCTCTTGTGTGTTCTATGAGCAAAGCAGAATGAAGTAGCTCAAAAGAAATGCAAGATGTGCAAATTTAGAGAAGCCACCCCAAATGTTCACATGTGCTATTCATGCCCGACCTATAGTAGAATATCCTGAGCTCCTCCTGGTCTGATCAGCCACAGTCAGACACATTGTGTGTATTTGTATATGTATTGTATATTGTATTGTATATGTATTATATATGTGTGTATATGTATATGTGTGTATTTGTATATGTAGGTATATATAACATATATTATGTGTGTTATATATATACATAAATACATACATACATCATATAGTATTTAGGTGCTGGGAAAAAATAACTGTTTTCTTTACCAGTGTGACATTATCAAAGGCCATAGAGAGAACAGTCTCAAAGAGCTACCCTTCTCCTTCTCCTACACCACACTCACCTACAACTACTTGCACGATCATTTACTAGTTAATACTCTCAAAATAAGGGGTAAGTAGCTAATTGCACCTGCAATTTTTTATTGATGGTATACATGAGAAAACAGCATGTATAGGAAGAACAAAGAGAGGGGGGCAGTGAAGGACCAGGCAATGTAACATCTTCCATTGTTTCTCATTATACACCAACAAAGAGAGATTAGAGTCAAAATCTGGCCTTGAGCAAGTTTCCAGGTAAGAATATCCATGTTGTGATAGGATATATTTGTATATGTATTTGTTTTATTATATAACTACCTGAGGCAAGAATCAGTCTCTTAACTTCTATTCTCAGATGTGGACAGAAAGCCTTTTTCCTATAAAATAATTGGTTTGGTGTATCTATGGGTTGCCGAAAGTACCTGCCAGGGGCAGCTAGGTGTCACAGTGGATAGAGCTCTGGCCTTGGAGTCAGGAGGACATGAGTTGAAATCCAGTTTCAGATACATGACACTTACTAGCTGTGTGACCTGGGGCAAGTCACTTAACCCCAAATGCCTCACCGAAAAGAAAAAAAAAAGTGCCTGCCACTCAGAGCTTGGAGAATACTATATGATTCTACCATTTCCAAAAACACAACATGAATCGTTGCTAGATATCTGCCTGGGAACCTTCCAAGAGAAGAGTCCATCCATCCATCCTCCTCATCCTCATCTCCATCATCATTCCTAAGATTTACATAGGTATTTAAAGTTTATAATATGCTTTTCTCACAACTCTGTGAGTTATTCATAATAAAAGCATAATTTTCTCTCTTCTGTGGTTTTAAAACGAAACGAAACTGAGCCTGGGAGGCTATGAATGACTTGTTCGAGGTCTTTTAAGTACTTAAGTACTTTCAAGTACACATCTTTTAAGTACTAAAGTTAGTGTATGAACCTCTGTGTCAATACTACAAACCGTCTTCTTTGCACTGTACCACAAAAATTCAATTATAGAAGCTTTCCAAAGAGTTAATAAAAATAATGTTGGACATCAAAGTCTGTTAGGTATAGGAAGCATGGGATATAAGAAGCAGAGATATTAAAAAAGGTCTGAATTGGTTAGATTAATAGTAAAAATAAATTTTTATGATGGCTTAAGCTTTACAAAATATTTTCCTCAAGAATCTTATAAGGTAAATAGCAAAAGTATTACCACAGCTATTTTGTAAATGGACCACATTATTTTAATCAAGTCTCTTAATCTTTCAGTTGCAGAGAAAGTTCTGATCAGCAATTAAATCACAGGTATAGTCCTTATCTCCATTTTACAGATAAGGAAACTGGGGCTGTAATAGTAGAAGTGGCTATGTGGCAGCTAGGTGGCACAGTGGATAGAGCCTTGGAGTCAGAAGGACCTGAGTACAAATCTGACCTCAGACTCTTGACACTGTATGACTCTGGGCAAGTCACTTAACTTGCCTCACAAAAAAAAAAAAAAGTGGTTTGCTCATGATAGCATGATTAATAAATGCTGAAGTTGGGATCCAGACTCTAAGTTCATCTCTATTTGTGCTCTACTGTACCATCGCTCTAAGCTTAGTTTATATTTGACATGGTCCTCATAAGGATAAAGCATTGGATTCAATACCATAGGTCATTCAGTTTCACACAGAATATCAATTCAGAGACACATCACCTGAAAAGCCTGGATCTGCCATACCTAAATCTATGCTGAATGAGTTTACTGAGAAAATCTCTTGGCCAATCACAAATCCTTAAATGTGTAGGCAATATAAGGGACATACCTTACAGATGAAAGATGGGTTATTATCAGAATTTCTTTATACAAAGTCTAAACTCATTAATGTTGATATGGAAGGGGTCTTTTTAAACATATATAATTGATCATTTTTTAAATCATGTGTACCTTTTCCAACCCTATGTACCATTTCTTGCAGAACTCAAGTGCTTGCGTGGCTTTAATCATCCTCTCTATGTAGATGATACCCAAATTTATGTCTTCACTCCCCACCCCCTCCCAGGGCTCTTGTCCCATGTCTCCAATCACCCACATAAATGTCTTTCTTGAAACTCAAAATCAACACAAACAAAACCAAATTCATTATCTTCCCATCAAAATCTGATAATGATACCATCATCATTCCCAGCATGAAAACTCATAACCTCAAAATCATTTTATATTCTTTCCTCTTCTTTCCCCTCTATCTCAGTCTAACTCTGTCAATTTTGCTTCTGCAAAATCTTTTATTTCCATCCTTCCTTCTACTTTCATTACCACCACTTTAATTTGTGCCCTTATCTCATCTTGACTAGGTTATTATAATAATCTTTTTCTTGACTAGGCTGCCATAAGTATGTTCTTTATCCAGGATATTTTCTCTCCAATCCATCTTTAACAACACTGAACAATCTTCCTAATGCATGGCCCTAATACATGCCAAAGTGAAAGATATCATTCCCATGCCCCCTGCCACCAAAGTCTACTGTCTCTAACCATTGAATGCCTAAGAAAATATAAACACCTGATCCAACCTACATATTGTCCTTAAACTCTTCACTCTCTCCCACACCCCAAATCCAATTAGAGGTCAAGTCCTATCGTTTCTAACTTCAAAACAGCTCTCATATATTCCCCTTTCTCTTTTCTGACGCTGTAACCACTTCTGGTACAGACCCCCATCACCTCAAATCTGAACTATTGCAATGATCTTTTAGTTCATCTCCCTATATCAAATCTCTCCCTATCTCAGAACAGCCTCCGTTAATATGTTAAATGGATCTTTCTTAAAATAGAGATCTGACCATATCACCACCCCCTATTCAAAACAAACAAACAAACAAACAAACAAACAGACTACAATGACTTCCTATTACCTCCAGGATCAAATATAAAATCATCTGTTTAGTTTTCAAAGCTCTTTATAAACTGACCCCTTCCTACCTTTCCAGTCTTCTTTTATCTCACTCATCCCCATAAACTCTTCAACTCAAGATACTGGACTCCTTTGACTCCTTGTAAATCCACTCCATCCCTGATTCTAATTATTTCCACTGGTTGTCCCTCATGCCGGAAAAATTCTCCTTATCTCTACTCCTAGCTTCCCTGGCTAATTTCAAGTCTCAGTCAAAATCCCACCTTCTGTAGGAAGTTTTTCTTAGTCTTAATCTTAGTGCCTTCCCTCTAAGACAGGCCTGTACAACCTTGGCCTGTGAGAGGCTTGCAGCATAATTACACAGCTAGTATTTTTAAATGTCAGAAGTTGAACCCAGGTCTTCTTGCTTTGGGAACAATCTTCTATCCACTATACCACACTACAGGATAATATGTTTTAAATAAACTTCGTTAAGTAAATTAGTTTTATAAATCTCATTCATATTTTTATCTGGATCATAAATATATAATTTTGATATCCAAACATCAGGTTATATGAATTCAGGATAGTCTTGAAGAAAGAGATATAGATTTAAGAGGACATGGGTTTAAGTCCCACCCCTGCCACTTACTGTGACCCTAGACTAGTCACTTTGTCTCTCTGAGCCTTAATTTCCTCATCTGCAAAATGGGAATCATATTACTTGTCTTCCCTTCCTGACAGAATAATTGTGGAGCAAGCATTGGTACTAATCAAATGTCAAATATTATAATCAGGGAGAGGAAGTGATGGGGTTGGGATCTGGGCCCCAGAAAGGAAAAACCTTGGACTTTCCCAGTTGGCCAAATCTCTGGAATTAGCCTGAGGCTATAATCCCATCAACTGGCCTTTTATTGTGGTTATACCGAATCTCCCTTCCATTATCTTACTTCCACATGGCCCCTGGGCATTTCCCACACTTAATCCTAGATAGACTCCATTGTCCAGGTCCCAGGAGTTCTTTTCACCCCAGTTTACTGGTCACTCCCATCCAGATCTCCTTAGGCCCCTCCTCCCATCACCCCAAACTACTTGGCCACTCCTAGATCCCTCCCACAGGCTTTCTGTATATAAGGTCCATCTTGTCTCCATTAAGATGTTGGGGCTTAGATTCTTATAATCTAGCCACTGCTTACTCATGTTTGGACTCTGTAAGAGTCTGCCCAATACGATGGATGTTCTAATAAACCTTGTCTTTGGCTGAAAGAAGGCTTGGGTTGAATTCTTTCGGGCAGGACCCACGTGTTGTGATTTTGGGGTCCCAGCACCCCTGAACCCCTAAACTGCATCATTTTGGTGGCCTGTATGGGGAAACTGCCTAACCCCAAGTTCTTCTGTAGCCAAGACTGGAAGGTATGTAAGCCTCCTCTCCCTCCCTTTCTCGCTCTGCAGTTGGGGGTCACTCTCCAAGCAACAAGGCTTGGAGGTGCTTTTCTGCCAGACAGTTAAAAGGCTGTCTCACACTCGGCCTGATGCTCTCAGGCTCTTGGTTCACTGGGTTGGTTCAAGGCCATGGACCTGGGTACACCTTCCGCAGCATAGAGGACAAGGATGGATGCCCTATCTGGAAGTGTATCTGTGAATTCCCTTGGTGGTAGGGAATTGGGGAAAACTGCAGTTGCTTTTTGGTTCCCTGAGGCTTACTTACTCCCTTCCCTCTGTACCTCTGAATCCTCCTTCATGGAGGTTACAGGGAAAGTTAGAACAGCTAAAAATATCTTGGCATATTCTGGAGATTTTGTGATTGATCATTAAGGAGTTTAGAACTCCTCCTTATAACCCTGGTCACTCTTTTCTCCCACTCCCTTCCCTTGAGTCAAGAAGGTATCTGTTAACCCCTCTCATAGGACAGGAGAGTTTCACCCTTTACCCCTCACCCTTGATTTTACCCTCCCCCACCTGGGAAAGGAAGGAGGGGGGAAGGGCAGCAGCTACACTGTGAACCCCGCTGGCAATGGCCTTGGGCGCTAGGGCAACCTTTGCCTGGAAGCATCACCCAGGTTCAGCACATCCTGCTCCAAACTTGGGTAAGCATGCTCTTTTAAAGTTGTAGTTTTAACTGTTAATGATGAGATGATGATTCACTGTGTAAAGTAATTTGGAAGTGCATTTAACAGAACTAAAGTCATCTGATTGGTAATGGGTTTGTTTCAAGTTTCAAATTGGTGAACTTTGTGTATCAGCTTTGTCAAGCAACTTTTCATAATTTGGTTAATGCTAAAATAATTTAGCTATTGTTGGTTATTGTTTTAATGTATAAACTAGCCAAAAAGTTTGTTTGGGTTTTGTATGGCTTCCTGAGAATTTGCAAGTGTATAGAAATCTCTTATGATTGGCTTTTTACACTGACAAATTTAAGTTTGAGATGTAAATCCTGGAAAATTTTTTCTAAACTGTGATTAGTGAAACTTGCTGTTTGCCATAAAAGCTCATAGGATTTTATTTGAGTTGTCTGATGGATCATAATCCATCGATAATCAATAATCCACCATCTTGAGAGAAATGCCACAAGCTACTCAGAGAATGTGATACTGATGGGAAGTCAGCACGGGAAAAAGCTGAGAGGACAATTTTGGCCTCAATCTAAGATGGGATCCTCCTGACTCAGTTTCCCCATTATATTGCTTTGAAAGGGAATGATACCCACTTGGCTATTCCTGAGTTTGGCTATGAGGTGGATTTGATACTGCATGGTTAGAAAACTGAATTATCTGAATCCAAACAGAGCTAAGGATGTTTTATCTTCTCAAAGTTGGGCCCTAAATTTAGTCCCTGCTTTATATCTGGGCCCTGCAGTTTTTTCTGTCGGATTTATGTCTTCCAGACTATGGGCCATTCACCTACAGTTGGTAGCAAACAGCTAGTATCAGCCAATGTTCCCACATCATTTCCTGGATGCAGCCTGTGCTAAGTTCCAGTCAACCTCCTCTTTGGGACCCCTTTGAGGCAATGACAGCTCCATGCCCCTTGCCAGCAGGAAGAAGTTTCAGAAGCCAAGACCTTCACCCCTTACTCTAAAAGAATTTGTGTCCCATTTGTTTGAGGGGGGAATGATGGGGTTGGGATCCAGACCACAGAAAGGAAAAACTCTGGACTTTCCCACAAGGCCAAATCTCTGGCATTTGCCTAAGGCTATAATTCCATCAATTGGCCTTTCATTGTGGCTACACCCAATCTCCCCTCCATTGTCTTGCCTCCTTATGGCCCCAGGCCATTTCCCACCCTTGGTAATTCTATTACCTCATGGACTACTTGGCCACTCCCAGATCCCTCCCACAGTCTTTTTGTATATAAGATCCATCTTGTCTCCATTAAGAAGCTTAGATTTTTATAATCTAGCCACTGCTTACTCATGTTCAGACTCCTTAAGAGTCTGCCCAATATGATGGATGTTCTAATAAACCTTGTCTTTGGCTGAAAGGAGACTTGGATCGAATTCTTTCAGGCCCACGTGTTGTGATTTTGGGGTCCCAGTACCCCTGAACCCCTAAACTGCATCAGGAGGATCTAAACTCATTCAAAACTGAAGTAGAAATATTTTCTCTCCTCCACATATAGGAAGTGAATACAGAAAGAGTTAAGTATGGTGAATCAGATTGATTAGACATTAAACCCTAGTGGTTCCCAAACCATGTTCCCCAAAGCCCTACTTTTTAACATAAACTGCATAAACCACATGCTATTTCTGTATCCTTCTCCTATTCTTAGGAGTTTTTTCTTATACGACCTGATTCCTTAGTAATAAATTATTACTTATCTATTGAGTAATAGCACAAATCTATTTTCTGGGGAGTATAAGCTTTACTATGAAGAATTTTTAAAAGAAATATATAAGAAAGCCATGGAAAAGACCACCATCTTCTTGAAACATTTTTGCCCCACAAGCCAGACTGAAAATAGCCAGGCTCAGCTCATCTTTTTTAAAAGGTTCTCTGTTGAATCTGGGCTTTGTTTGCTCAAATAGCACAATAGCAACATAAGAAACCAAACTATTTCATTTTTAGCCTGTATCTTTTTTTTTTTTTTACTATTAGCTGGCATTTCTTATGCTTTAAAGAAAAGATGTGTAAAATTCTGTTTTGTTGAAAAGTGCAAAGAGGGCTTTCCATATCTAACTTCCCTAAGGAGGTAAACACACACAACAGAGGAATGCATTGTCATGGAAAGAGATCTGCATGAATGAGTCAGAGGAAGTAGACTGAAATCTACCCCTCCCACCCTCATCTCCCCCTGCGTCACTGGGCCACAATGTGATCTTGGAAAAGTTACTTATCCCTCTGGGTCTCAATTCCCTCACTTATAGAGGGAGAGAATTAGATTATATAAACTTTAGATTTTTTCATGCATCTAGATTAGTGTTCCTATGTACTCTAGGAAACATGTATGAGAGTTACATTAGTATATGAGCATTCACATTTGTCCAGATTAAAGTAATAGAAAGACCTTAGTTCAATAGCTGTTTTTTTTTTTTTCCCTTATGTGAACCTTGTATGGAACTGTGAAGACTACACCATAATAGTTTCAGACTGTTTTGGTTCTCAGTTAGCCCCAGAATTGCACAGGCTGGAACACAGTAGATTATTTTCATCCCTAATCCCAGAACTGCAATGATTATTTATTTCTTTCCTGTTATGGGTACCACAATTAAGAAAATAGCCTGTTAAACTAGAAGAGAAACTCAGGAATATGGATGGCCAGGATGGTAAGGAAAGTTGAAACCAAGTCATTCAAGGATTACTTTAAATACCTAAAATGTTTAGCTTGTATTGAGAGAGGCCTGATGTTATGAATGGGGATGGACATTGAGGAAAACATGAATCCAGACTTGAAACTTTTAAGAGTTGTAACATAATAATTAAATTTGTTTTGCTTGTCTCTAGAGAGTAAAACTAAGAGCGAAGGTTAAAAGTTTTATAGGGAGGCAAATTTTGGGTCAATCTAAGATGCACACGCATGTGCACACATGCACACACACATACACACACACACACACACACACACACACACACAGCCTTCCTAACATTTAAAGCATTTAAAACTATCCCAAAATGGAAGGGGCTCCCTCAAGAAGCAAGAAACTTTTTGACACTTGATGTCTTTCAGAGGAGGCTCTTGGGGTTGCTAGGAGGAAAGGAGAGAGTTTGAAGTGAAGGATCATGCTTCAGAAATGGATTATACTAGATGACTGCTGGGTTATGATTTTTAATCTCTAAGAGAATGTGATCCTATTTCCTTCTGGGTGTGATTTTTAAGGTTGTTTTTGATCCCTGTCCTATTTCACTTTCATTCATTTGAAATGAGCCTCTTCCCAGAGTCAAAATCTTTGCTTTCTCTGCTCTGGCCTCAGGTACCAGCTGCTGAAGGAGGCTGAGGCACTGGGCTGCTTGCCTGCAATCATACTTGTGACACACAATGCTGTTATTCAGGTCATGTCGTGATATGGTATGTCATGGATCTTGAATTTCATGTCTATAACATGTTTAGATTCTTTCTAAGTGCCAGCCTTTCATGGTGAAAGAAGATGAAATGGTCTTCAACTGTGATAAATATTAACAAAAACAAAACAATTTACCTGAATCGTTGCTTCAAATGACAGATGATATTACCTCTGCATTTAATGTTAATATATGGATCTGTTAACTAAACTGCCATCAATATATGACTGAAATCTAGCAAATTGCAAAGAATATTCTTCTCTCTATAACCCACCCCTTTAAAAAACTAAATCTGTGTTGTTACGGTAAAGGATGTTCCGCTCACTGCACATCAAACCCAATGGTCCAGTTAAGACTGTTTAAATAGTAACCATCTCCAAATAAATTGTCAAACTTCTGCTAACTGGTTTCACAGGGAATACATGTTCATTTCTAAATGAAGATTTGGAGGTAAATGGCTTAGAGAGCTAAAGGCTAAAGCAAGACAGGCAGGTGCTGTGCCCAAATATGGTTTTAAGATGACAAAAATTAGTCACTTTTTTTTTTTTTTTAGAGAAGAGAGAAGCCCTGAGATAATATCCGAGGCAAAGACCCGCAAATCATGATGGCAAATTAAGGGGGAGAGCTTTGATGCAATGAACAATTTCCATTAGCATTATGACCAGCCACATGCCTCAATCTTGGCCTAGACCATTGAAAGTGTATCCCCCATTGTCAGTAATCCGCAGATTAAATTGTCTCTAACAGCACACACTGAAAAAAAATAGAAGGTAAAAGCCCTACTGTGGCTAACCAGAGCAATCACTTTAGGATTTTGAATATTTGCAAAAGAAGCTCTTCGGTTCCAACAGTACCTTTTCTTTTTGATTAAAAAGCTAAAGAAAGAAGATATGGGGATGACAAAAAATAACAGGGTCTGACAAAAACCACTGAAGCAAAGACATTTATGTTATCTGCTGATCCCTTATGCCTCCGCTTTGTACAATGCATAGAGTAATGATGGTATATCCATTTTCTATGTTGCTTAGTGTGTATTTGCCTCTTAATTACAGATTAGTTGATAAAATACAATATAAATGACTTCTTGTCAACATTCTGTTGCACTAAGCACAAATAATAAATTATGAATAACTGAAGTGAAGGCCTTCCTAATTGTGTATGTACAATGAGAGTCTACATGTTTAGGACCAACACTTGTTTTTTCCTTTTGCACAAACTAAACTCTTCCTTGATATTGTGCTTTCAAAGGTTTATGATGCCATCAGTGCACATGATCCTTTCTCTAATAACATTATAAATCCTTCAGGCCTTAGGAGCCTGTCTTCCTGAGTTGCTGAAGACCCCTGTCTCTTCCAAATCCCCATCCTGTGGTCAACAGTCTAGCGATGAACTTAACTGCACATAGCTTGGCTGATTCACGGACAAGAAGTCCAGTCTGTATTCTTGATTATAACTTAGGAGGGCCTATCAGTGCGCATGCTCTGACGGCATAACTTCAAGACCCTGGGCTCACCCTCATGGCATAAAGAAGAAATAGAGGAAAAGTCTAATGATGGAGCTTTTCTGATTAAGAGATATCATCAAGGAGGAAACCATTAAAACTGGTTATTGTTTATACTTGGTATCATGGTGATGTGGATAGATTCGTGTTCAGGAAATGACCCTGTGCATTGGTGATAGTTTTAGAGGAAAATGCCATTTTGTAGACAGGGTTCAAATTATGGGAGAAATATACACATACATACACACAACCACATACATGAACACACACTATCCTATATATACATATTAAAAAGGATGTGTGTGCATATATGTGACATGCATATATGTGCATGTGCATGTGTGTCCATTAAGTTTTCTAAAGACTTTTTGCCTGAAGGAAAGGGGGGGAAAACAACAAGTTAACACACTGATGTGTTTCAGATGAGGGGGATTTAAAGGCCAATTAGGAAATAGAGTGCTCTTCTGAGAGCACTCAGCTAGCTCCAAGTCAGAGCAGAGTAGGCAGCAAAGATTAAGAGGCCTGAAAGAGGACAAATGGCTTACCAGGTGGCCCCCTCCTTGCTGTCTGGAACATCAGGATGGCCTTTCAGGTCCAATGAAGCCTTGATAGATCACATCTGGCTTAAGGCGAGGAGAGAGGGGCTCTGTCTGGCTGGACGCCTGCATCCTGAATACAGGAGAGGAGTGAGTGAGGATTCAGCTGGACAGAAGAGAGAGCAAGGTCGCAGGGGACATAGACAGCTGGATTATAATTTGGGACTCCAGGTCCAATGTTTGGCAGCAGCTTTCAGTTTAAGAAGAGAAAGATCCAAGAGAGACTAATTGTGGTCAAAAATAGTATGGAAGACCACCTCCTTCAGCCTTCCAGGATTCTGAACATTGTTTCTAAGAAGAGTAAGAGGAAGGTAATTGAAAACGCTCATGTTCAAATTTAAAGTGAGACTGATAGGTTACCTGTAGAGATATCTAGCCTGTTCAGTACAAGGACATGTTTTTCATTGTTAGGGTTTTTTTTTTAGGGGGATAGGAGGGGGGGTTTCTTTATTTTCTGATGATGATGAAACAGAAACTAGATAGGATGTTCTAAATCAGATCCCCAAAACCTACAGCTATATCAATGGATCTAGGATAACTTTTGCAAATATGGCAGATTTTATCACACTATAACCTGGTGCAGAAAAATTTTTTTGCTAATAATTTCTGTTAAGGGCAATATGTATCCACTAAAACAATGGGGTCACTTTTAAAGTTCATAAAGAACATTATGGAATTAGCAAGGTCCAAGTGAGAAAGAAACATGGATAGAATGAAAGCAGTGAGGAGATACTATGGAGGATGAGAAGGCAGTGAATGAATGGTTCATGATAGGAGACAGATGTAACACCTGATGGTTCATTTCCTCAAAGGGCTTTACTTAGATGATTTTTACATCAGGAAGGAGATAGAGTATCAAACTTCAAAAGTTGAGTAATGAGTCAAAATGCAAATTATTGGTTTTGGAATGAATTCTTTTAACACTCCAAGGATCCATGCTTTTGTTAGTGAGGTCACTACCTCCAGGTATGCAAATGGTGCCATTTCTATGCTTTAATAAACTGTCTTACTGAGTTTCTGACACCACAAAAATGATAATAATTGAAATCACATAATATACAACTGCCTAGTATGAAGCCTCTCTGCACTTAGCTAGTCTATCCTTGAGTGACACACAGTCTGTATTCATATTCTTCCCAGTTAGGTAAGATTTGAAGGAGCTGACACTCTACTGTCATAGCTTTCAAAAAGTCAGGGTCACTTCCATGCCCTAACGAGACACTGTAGGAGGACTGGATTGGAGGAAATGAACTGCATTCTAAAAATGGGCAAAGCACTATAGACATGAAGAAAATGGAAGAGAAAGTGAATATGAAGTTCCAGCTGGAACCTACCTTGTGCAAATTGATCATTATAGTAATGCCCTAGTAGCTGGTCTGTTGAGTCAAAGAGAGGATATCAACATTAAAAGGGGGAGAAAAGAAAGAAAGAAAGTCAGCATCATCTGATGCTCAGGTTTCGATTCAGTCTTTGTGAACATGAGCAAGTATTTTGCATCACTTTGTTGTTCCTCATCTCCTAGAGCCAAAAGCTTAGTCCATCCCTCTCACTCTCACAAGCTGTCCTCATGTGTCAGGAAGTTGCATTTTTTTTCAATTTCTTACCCACATGGTTCAAATATCTTAGTAGAAAACATGAAAACTCCTATTACAGTCCACTGCTCCCTGGCAATTCTAATTAAATCTATTACCTCCAGAACACAAGTTAGAGTGGAGCAACTTTCCAAGAAGCAATACAACTCAGACTTTCTGCAAGTGAACCCTTTCAGCATCTGTAAAACGTTCATTTATCTTCCCTGTCTCGTTATATTTAATTGTTGGGTGTCTTCCATTTTCACGGTTGCACTGGATGCCTAAATGCCAAGATGTGGTGAGCAAAACTCTGTTTTTTTAAGGTTCACCCAACTGGAAGGAGAGACCAACGTTTCTGGCTAAGTTCCCAGACAAACTGTGAAAACTCAAAATGCTTAGATTGTTTGCTATTAACGGAATTTTTTAATGACTCACTGAAATTTTGATCTGTACTTCCAACTGTATTTGGATGGCAAGGGATAGGTTGTACTGCTGTTTTTAGAAGACAGATTATCTCTTACCTATTAAAAAAAAAGTAATGCTAATTGTGGTATCACAAAACTGTGTATAAAAGGATAATATGCAACCTATTTCTCTGGCATTTTTCTTTTATTAGGTATTCGTTCTTAGGGCACCTAGGTGGCACAGTAGATAGAGCACTGGGCCTGGCGCCAGTAAGACGCATCTTCCTGAGTTCAAATCTGGCCTCAGACACTTAGCTGTGTGACCCTGGGCAAGTCACTTAACACAGTTTGCCTCAGTTCTTCATCTATAAAATAAGCAGGAGAAGGAAATGGCAAACCACAGCAATATCTCTGCCTAGAAAACCCCAAACAAAGTGACAAAGAGTTGGAGACGACCAACAACTGAACAATCAGGTTAATCAGGTATCATCAGTTACCTTTAAAGTGCAATGGAAATCTCTATACGAAACAAAAGTAGGAATTACAGCACAATGGAACTGGAAACGATTTTAGGAATCATCATTTCCAATCCTCTCATTTTCAAGATGAGGCTGAACCTCTTTGAGGTATTAAGTGACAATTAGTGGCAGAGCCAGGCTTTAAATCTAGATCTTCAATTCCCAATTCCAGTTTCTTTGTCACAATGACTAATTCTTGTGAGATAGTGTTTCATGCTACGAAAATTGATTCTTCAGGTTCCCAGTAGATATAAGCTCTCTGAGTTCGAGATCATTACATTTTTGTCTTTGTATACCAAATACCTCGTACAATGACTGACATGTAGTCAGTGGCTAACAAAGACTTGTTGAACTGAATTCTTCTTTGGCAATCCTTTTAAATGTGGACCCACCAATCTGTGATTTTTTTAAATTTTATTTTCTTTTAGATAATGGTAATGCCAAATATGAGTGATGGAACATACAGTATCTAGAGAATTCTGCCAAGATCATGATAGTATATGATTAACATCCTGATTTATTCTGAAAATTGAGTTATTCTTTTTCTTTATAAGATGAACTCATATTTAATCAAAATAGTTTGAAATAAAGATCTGACTTCTGTTTAACACACTTACAGCTTCATAATGCTGGACAACTTTTTTTTTTTAAGTTATTGCTCACAACAACCTGTGGGATTAGGTCAAAATTATTGCTGCCAAGGAAAGAAAATAAAGAAACATAAATTTTCAGTGAAAAGAAAAATAATAAAGTACAGAGATTATAAGTATCTTGGAAATCACTGGGAGATCCAGGACTAAAAATATTTTCTTTTCTGTCCAGCTCTCTACTGGTTGAAGATGATTTATGGTATACTAACATGTAACAAGAACTTGTGAATTTCATCTGTTAATATAAATTCATTAGGAGACAAAACCCAATCTATTAGGCAAATCAGTAAATTGCAATAACTGAAATTTAAATCCATACTTCCTAAAGTTTCCACTACATATGAATTCATGTAATCTCCTTAAGGGCAGGGACTGTCTTTGTTTATTTTATTTTTTTTTTATTTCTTAGTCTTTGTTTTTGTTTTTGTTTTATCCTCAGCAGTTAATACAGTTCTTGGTGCAACAGTAAGCCTTTAATAAATGTGCCTTCCATCCTTCTTTCCCTGCTTCCCTAGCTTCCCTTCCTCCCTCTGTGCTTCTTGCTTTCATCCTTCCTTCTTTTCTTCCTTCCTTCTTTCTGCCTTCTCTCCTCTCTTTATCCCTCCCTCTCTTTCTTCCTTCCTTTCTCCCTCCCTCCCTCCCTTCTTTCCAACAATACTGTCTTTGGGACTTAGCGTGGTAGAATGAATGGAACCAAAGTGTTCACACTTGGCTGCAAATTCCATTTATATTAGATTGATTTTAAGAAAAATCATTGAACAGGCCTGATGAATGGCACAATCACCACATAAATGATACAGCTATGGAACCCTCAAATTGATAACATGCAGTGACCATGTGGGTGGTCCAAAGGGTCTTACACCTTGTTCATCTGACTACCTCAAGTCTTTGTTGTTGACTACTGTGGAAGAAAATTTGATGACTTAAATTTATTGTGTTTATACAATTTGTTGCAATTTGTTGTTTCAGATAAAGAAATAAAGGAAGACTTGTTCTCATTTTCTATACTGGCGAATGCATAAGCTAAAGATGACTATTTACATGATACTCTTCTTTCTTTTGCTAGCATACATCAACATTAATGAAAGCACCTTCAGAGAACTAAATACAATTATGTTAGAAGGAAAAGTCATGACATATTTGGTAAAATTCATGGAATTTTCATTTATGGTATAAATGAATATTTATTGATGCTACCTCTTTGAAATGGGACCAGATACACAAAATAATCAAAACTAGTCCCTATTATGTAATTTTTGTGCTTGCTGAATATATATTTCATACAGACCTTTCAAAAATCTGTATTAATAATATTTCAGTGCATCAAAATATCATCAGTAAGAATACTTTCTCCACTAATGTAGATCACAGACAGTTCAGGGCCTTAGAAACTGGTCTGTGTGACTGGTCTGTGTGGCCAAAACAATCAATCTATCATTACCTTGTGGCTAACTTTTTGCTGATCAGCCTCTCTGTGTACATATCTAGTCTGGTACTTAAACAACAGACAGTCTATCATTGAGCCAAAAGTTTAACCCTCTCCCCTGACATAGCCTTCCAGAACCCAAGGTCACCCCCATGCCGCTTTGAGATATTAAAACACTTTAGTGGAGGAAGAACTAAAGAAACATCTACATGAATAAGAACAGATAGATTTAGACCACACATTTATCTTACTAATCATTTCCAAAAGGTTACATCATGGATCTAAGTATAATCTAAACCAAAATAAATATATTTTCAAAACCTTATTCAATATACAGTGACTTAGGAGAGTAAAATATACAGATGCTTTGGTCATTTCTTTTTTTAAATCTTTACACTCTCTGACCTTTACACATAACAGATGAGCACTAAGTAAAATATTTCATCTAAACTAGGTACAAAAATTGAAATAGACTGAATTGAGTACCAAGGACTCTTAAGATTCCACAGTAAGACCTGGTAGCATTAGCTACAATAACCACAGACACATACTGTCTTTCAGGAAGTTGTTGACCCATTGACATGTTGGGTGCAGGTATCAAATAAATATCTAAAAGGTATACAGACAATCCAGGCAAAATTAAAAGTGACTTTCCCTGAAGGTCTGATAAACATTGAATTAGAAATGAACAACTCTAAGACATAATCCAAAACCTCCTACAGAAGCATATCTCCATATCCCCAAATTCCTGGAATTTTCAGAGGGATTTGATACTTCCTTAGACCCCTTCAAGTAAAATGGGTAAGGTTTCCCTGGGATGAAATTAAATTTTCACTTTAGACGTTTTCTTATCTATTCTTCTGATACTATAAAAGGTAAAGTGATGTAATTACCATGCCATTACATTGATAAGCCCAGCTCTAACTACACACGGGGAGGGGAAAATGGGAATTAAGTTGCAACTGAACAACACAGCAGAAAACAGCACGGAGAGAACATGAGTCCTGGCCCCATCTCCTAATGCTTCCATATATTTACCTTCATTTTTTTTGATGGTGAAATTTGGGTTGTTGGCCATTTCAGGAAGAAGGCTATATAGGAAAAAATGTCCAGTTTTGGGCTCATCTTTGTCTATAGCGCTGACTGTTTGGATCACCTGTAATATAAAAAAGTGACATCAGCTTTTCAGATGATATTAATTCTCTAAAAATGCCCTAAATTATTGTGCTAAACCTAGAGGACTTGCCATCATTTAAAAGCAAAAAAAGACAGGATTGAAAAGCTGCTAAGAATAAAGATCTCAACCTTCTACATTTTGAAACTGCTGTGGTTTGGAATATCAGAATTGTAACTCATAAATTACAATCAGCTCATCACAGGTTTTTTCCAATTTGAGTAGTTGTTAGCCCCCAACAACAATGTAATCTCATGCTCCTTTGGGGATGGCAGAAGACCATACAGTGTGAGTGTTGGGAGGGTAAGGAGTTGAAATTTGGAAACCTTGCCACTCTTACTGAGCTATGCTCAGCAGGCTCCCATTCCCTTGCCAAAGAATGGGGCTGTTTCCAGGCACAAACATCACTACAGCAAGCCTCTCCAAGTACTGAAACGTAACCCCCACCCCTAATAATGAATACTGTTTTTAAAGTCAGTGGATAACAAATTCAAACAATGCTTTGGAGTGTATCCTGAGATGAATAAATTATAGGGATTAGAGGAATTACCACTGTGAAGAGAGCTGTTTGAGTAGATACAGATACTTGAAAATGGAACAGGTTGAATGTGCTTGTTTCATTTGAAAGAGCTGCAGGAAGATGGGGTGAAGGTACCTCTTGGGATATCAAAGAATGATCTCAATCATTCATATTTAGTATGGTCATGGTATTAATCACTTATCCTATAATATATCATTTATAATGCTGAAAGACATAATTAATATAGAGTCCATATGAATGGCTTAGAGCTACAATATTACTGTTTGTATTTACTTATGCATACGATATTTGGTTCAATGAAAACAGTACTAAATCTGAAGGTAACAGATTTGAGTTCAAATCCTGGCTCTATCACTAACCAACCAAGGGTAAGTCACTTAATGGGCAGCTAGGTTTGGACATTGGACAGTGTGCCAAACCTAAAGTCAGGAAGACTAATTTTCCTGAGTTCAAATCCGGACTCAGACAATTACTAGCTGTTTGACCCTGGGCAAGTTACTTAATTATCTTTGCCTCAGTTTCCTCATCTGTCAAATGATCTGGAAAAGGAAATGGCAAACCACTCCAGTATCTTTACCAAGAAAACCCCCAAAATGGATCACAAAGACTCAGAAATGACTGAAATGACTAAATAACAAAAAAGTCACTTAAGTTCTTGGATCCTCAGTTTTCTCAAATATAAAATGTGGCTAATAATACCTACATACTTTATAAAGGTTTTAAGTAACATAGTACATATATGTTCATTTCTATAATTCAATGTGAGTTTATTTGGAGCATTTCTTTATGGTCAAGGCTTGTAATTTCATTAAGAAGGAACTTCTGGTGTGAAAACTGTATTCATCAATACAGTAGAGGAAGTGAGTTATTTCAAATCAGCCAAGGGAGAGAATTTAATCTCATCCTTGGAGAAGTCTCTAGATAAACAAGCTAGAAATCAGAGACACATTGAATAACCAACTTCCCTTCAACACGTGCCTCTTCTAACCTTTTTTTTTTTTTCTCCTCCCTCCTGAAGAGAGTCTGGAATCACACATGTCCTTTCTCTAAGCAGTTGAAGAGTATCTCTTTTCTCCAAAACTTTCTCATTAACTCTGTCCCTCACATAATTTCTCACTCAAGGTCATGTAGCATTCTCTTTACCAATCTAGAATCACATTCCACAGAGAGTGTGCATGCCTATTGTAAGAGGGCTGCCCCTTCATCACCCAGCTTCTTTGAGAATCAGGTTTCATATATTCTCTAAGTGTGAGCTAACTTCAAGTGTCATCTTCTACATATTGCCATTCTTGACTCTCACCCACCATTATATCTCCCTCTACCACTCTCCAAAAGTGTTATGATTGATATATAGACAGATAGATAGATGTGTGTAATAATACATATATACAAACACACATATACATATTTATACATTATATATATACACATATATGTTATATAGGTATTCTATATGTTGCCATTCCATACCACTTACAAATCTGTCCCCAAAAATCTTCTGAAATCTTATTATCCATTGCTCCCCTTTGGTCCAAATAAACTAACCATTTTATTAGGCCTCTCACACAGTGTTCCTTCTCCCATCTCAATGCTTTTGGACTCACTCTGTCCCATACTTTTGCTCCACTCACTCTTCACCTCCACCTTTTAGCGTTCCTAGTTTTCTTCAAAAGTAACCTCAAGTGTTACATTTTACATGAAAAATGTCTTGATCCCCTTAACTTTTATTACCTTTCTCTCTGCCTTACCCAAACTGCTTTGTTTTTGTTTTGTTTTGTTTTTGCCTATGTTTATACAGGTAGCTAGATGGCATAGAATTCAGGGGTAGGGAACCTGCAGTCAGTCTCAGGGCCACATGTGGCCTTCTAGGTCCTTGGGTGTAGCCTTTTGACTGAGTCCAAGTTTTACAGAACAAATCTTTTTATTAAGGGGATTTGTTCTATGAAGTTTGGATTCAGTCAAAGGGCCGCACTTGAGGACCTAGAAGGCCACATGTGGCCTTGAGGCCACAGGTTTCCCACTCTGACATAGATGGATAGAATGCTGGGGCTGGAGGTAGAAAAACCTGAGTACAAATCCAGCTTCATACACTTACTAGCTTTGTAACGTTGGGCAAGTCACTTCACCTCTGTCTGCCTCAGTTTCTTCTGCTATAAAATAGGGGAAATAGTGTCGCCTACCTCCTAGGGGGATTTGTATGGATAAAATAAGATAACATTTGTAAAGTACTTATATTTCATGTAGGAGGTACTATATGGATGTTAGCTATTATTATTATATGTTCATGTTATCTCTGTCTGTAGAATATAAGCTCTTTAAGACAGGAACAGTTTAATTTTTGTCTTTGTACCCCAGCACCTAACACAGCATTTAAAATATAGTAGGTTTTAAATAAATGTTGATTGATTGATTAGGCAGCTGCCTGGGGCATTGAGAATATATGTGAATTGTTCATGGACATGAGGCTAGTATGTTTCACAAAAAAAAAAAAAGAACTTGAAACACTATATTTCTAACTATCGGGTTTGAACTCTATGCATCATCCTAGTCTCTCTCTCATGTATATTTATGTATTGGAAGATAAATTATACACAGACATCAATCTATCAGCAAGTATTTATCAAGATTCTACTGTGTTGTAGCAACTGTTCTGGGTTCTGAGGACACAAAAATAGTGGTGGTGATGGTAGTGTGTATGTGTGTGTGTGTGTGTGTGTGTGTGTGTGTGTGTGCACACTTATACATGCTCACATACACATGCAATACAGAGGAAGAAGCTTAACTTAATGAATAGAACTCTAGACTTAAGAGTCAGGAAGATCCAAGTTCAAATTCAGGCATGGTCACTTAGTAGCTTTTTGATCTTAGATAGATTACATTATCAGTCTTGGGTTCAGTTTCTTCATCTGTATAGTGGGGTGATACAAGCACCTAATTCATATAATTCTTTTGAAGATCAAATGAGATAAAGTACTTATAATAATATAAGGTACTTCTTAAACTTAAGGTGGTCTCTAAGTGTTTATTATTCTTATTACATTATATCATATTTTTTCCAACTGAATCAGTTCTTGAGAATGTTTTACTAATTCAGAGAGTAATTGACACTTGTTTTAGTAGAATCTACACTGACCAAATCAGAGATCCGATGTCAATTTTATATCTCTCCATATCTCTAGTTTTTGTCAAGGTAGACACTCCACTGAGACAAGGTGCAACTTCTTTATGACCTAGTAGGTCTTCAAGATCTACTTTGGCTGAAAAATGCATAATGCTGCAGACATGCTAGTGATGAACCACTCTGATCTTAGTGAGGTTGACATTTAGAAGATATGTAGCTCATGCAGTCTAGCACTCAGAGCCTAAGACATGGAAATGGTTGTGCTCTGCTATATCTACCTTTAAGAGCTTAAGTTCATCTTCATAATGCACAGAAAAGGACACGCGTTTGCACATATATGTGTATGTTACATTCATATGTATATTTATATTAGCACATATGTGGATATATAAACAATGTGCATGTATTATGGATTATATACATATACATCTATATCTAAATCTATATATGGTCTCGTATACAAATTACATAGTACATGTAATAATCATGATACGATTTTCTTTCATGACAACAATAGTAATGAATATATGCTTCTACTAACACAAAATTAACCTGAACTCTAAACTTGACCAGGTGAAATCAGATTAAGTCATTTTCTCCCCTACCTTTAGTCAGTTCACTGTCAACTAAGTGCTGGAATTTGTATCACACACAGAGACATGGTTCATTCTCTCTTTGGTTGTGTTTTAGTTCTGGTTTTGAAGAATTTTGGAAACATGCCCAAATCACAGTTCTTAAAGAGTACTTGGTAATGAATATCAGAGACATTGCAATGGCTTTTGGTACAGGGATATCAAATGTTTAAGGATCATTCAATCGGACAGTGAAATAAGGTCAATCAAATGAATCAGCACAGAGCAAAGTGTATCCAAAACTAATAACTCATTAAAAAAAAGAAGCTTGTCATGAGTCAATGAACTATTTCTGCTAAATAGACTAATCAATCCATAGAAAGAATGACTTTTAGAGGGATTTGGCAGCTAGAGGTAATGTTAATGATTTTTTTCTACAATGCATCTTAGGTTTCTTGATGTTGGAAGAATAGTAGAAAGATTAGTTTATCATACACACACATAGATACTCACAACACAAACACACACAACAGCTACTAACCAATGCTATTAAGAAAATGCTGGTTATGGATGAAACTCTATCAAAATTGTGGTACTAAAGAACAGAGAAAGTTGACTTTTACTGCTGAAACTCATTCTTCCATTCAAGGTTATAACAAATCTTTTGTCAGAAAAAACATCAGATTGGCCTTTAAGATCAGGTATTCCCAGATTACAAAAAAATCCACCCTTAGAAAAAAAATTATTTGAGGATTTTCTTCCCTTGTGAGCTTAGAAGTCTTTTTTTTTTCCATTGAGGGGAAATGAATCTCATATATACATTACTACAATGAGAGATAGAATTATTCCGGAATTAGAGAAATTCCCAAATGCCCATGTAATACTGCAATAAAACCTTGCATTTTCCCACAGATTATAAAAGGTTAAGTCATTTATCTAAGAGATGGAGATAAAATGCTTTGATAAGCTTGCAACTCAACTGATTAAAACACTACTGTGGCTAAACATGGAAAAATGGAATGTTCATCAAAGTATACTTAGTATCTAATGTAATGTAGATATTTCTTGATGAAGGATTAAACAAAATGTGTCATAATCTTTTGAGCTCAATGCCAAATTATGTAAAACATGATATTCCATATCAAAATGCCTTTTTAATGTAAAATAATATCAGATTTATTGTTTATTTAATGATTTTATCTCCCAGTTAGATTGCCAAGAGGTATATACATGACACTGCACATACACATACACACATACATATACATATACATATACATATACATTATATGAAATTGTGTGTGTATGTATACACCTTTTATTCATCCTTTATTTCAGAGGACCAATGACATTATGAAGTGATGCCTTAACTTGTGTGTGAATTAGATTTAAGTGAGGCAGAGTTGCAGAAAGTCATCAGCGTCCACCTCTCTTCCAGAGTCATTGAAATTCAGTGACAAAAGTCAGGACAACAGATGATGGCCCAGAAAAAGTGTGGATGACCTTGTTTGTCTTTGATGTCTGAGCAAGCTCTAAGTGCTCCACGGCAACTGTTTCAGCTGCCTCCATGGCTATTGGAACAAATTGTTCTCATCTGCCCATTCCTCCAGGGTAATTCTTCACATGCCCTAACTCACTAATGAGTTTGAGGTCTATTGGTTATCCTCAACCTGGTCTGGCACATCTGCTGAGACAGTTTTATTGTGGTGGGGCCACCGCACATGCTACAGCTTCTTGGAGCCACAGGTAAGAGTTGGGTGATAGGTGGCTACCAAAGGTGCATGAGCAGCCCTCATATATACACACACATATGCACATACATACAGAGCTGTGCAAAGTAAGATATAAAATTCTATCATTTAACACCATACATATGTGTGTACACATATATGTGTATATACACACACACGTATATATATATATATTATCTAGATAGAAGTATATAGATGTAAGATATGGAGATATATCAAAATATATTACATTCCAAAAGTCGTAGTGCAGTTTTACACGTTAGTAATTTGAAGCTTAAGGAAGGAGATTCAAAAACTTCAGATGCACTAAGAATAAATGGTCAGTGCAATTACATTTAGTTTTTCATTTAAGCTTTGGTAACTGAAAACTACATTAAGACTTTTGAGGTACGTGGTATAATTTTCCTGATCTCTCTATTACATAAGGCAAATATTAAATAGTGGCAATCATAGGACTTACAAGTTGACCATCCAATATAAATGTCAGAAAAATTCTTTCTAGGGGCTAATATTTGAATAGTAAGCTAATTTTTAAATTTCATTCCTTTGTTAGTAATAGCAGTTTTGGTATTAGTAGTAATAACTGTCAGAGCCCATGATCATGTCACCACTGCCCTTATCATCTCCCTCTGAAGGAATTTGTATGATGGGTCCCCTTCCCCTTTGTTCCCCATGAAAATAAGACTTAATATAGTGCTATGGATTATAAGACAAGAAACAAAGCAACAATTCCTTGTTTGACCTGAGTGCCTTTCTCAACTTTTCCAAATCAGTTCTGGGAAAGTCTAACCAAGGCAACTTCTCTAGGTAGTCATTTTCTGTTGCCTCTCAATATTACATTTCTTCAGTCTGTGACTGTTAACTAGCATCACATGTGTGGTGACTCTGACATTACCTATTCAATTGTCTGAAAGATAGACAAGTACCTCGCTATGCTGGATAACCTGGTATATAGAAGAAGACTTTTTTATGTATTGTGTAGAAAAAATCAACAGTCAGGGAGAAGGGGGAACTGTACATATATTAGAGTTGTGGGAAGAATGGAAAAAGTGTGATGATGGACATACAAATTCCTACTTCCAACTGTCTGAATTACTAGTGTTTCAAACATGAAAGCAGTCGTGTATGTGTTGGGGGCAGGGGTGGAGAGGTGGGGTATGAAATTACTGCCTCTGGCCTTCATGAAGGCAATTGACCATTGTTATATAATTCACAATACCTAAATAGGGACTGCTTCTTATGTAGTTGAAGAGTGCTAATAAGTTATTGTTCGTCAGGTGTATTTAACCTTCCAATCATGACATACACACGCACGTGCGCACACACACACACACACACACACCACACACACACACACACACCCCTACCTTCCATTCCCTGGTACTATTTTCAAGATAGCTACTGCCAGGTAGGGGGTCAGGGGACTAGGAAAGGTAAACTGTTCCTGGTATTCTGAATTGTAACATGGACTTATTTTTTCTCAGAAATATTGCTAGAAATGATGCTAATTCTATGGAGTATTATTTAGTATGATTCTTCAGTATCATATAGCATATATTAACTTACTGAGCTAATCAATGGTTCTAATCATATCCATGTCTCTTTGGGAAAGCCTACTCTCAATTTCATGCAACTGACTTTAAAAATCTTAAGAATTGTAGCTCATTAGTAAGTTGGGATCAACAGAGCTATTATCAGGACCCCATATCTTCACAATGGAGAAGCCATTACTGGGGATCACATAAGGGAGGTGGGGCAGGTAGAAATGAGCTCACCTGTTGTGTGGCCAACTTGAGATAGGAAAGGAGAAACTAGCTTCCTCTTTTATTATTATATTACATATTATCCTCTGTTAACTATATGCTAGGGTATTCAAAGCAGAAAATTAGAAAATGATCAGTTACAAACTCTTTTAAAATCATTATTTAAAATGTGTGTGCTCTCAAAATTTCAGTGCCCTGAAGCAAATCTCAGTTGCCCTGTTCTAGGGCTCAAGGGATAGAGCTTATATTCTGGATACCAAATCTATATTATTGTCCCCATCCTTGTTAAGGTATTACTTTATGATCCTAGTGGTTTTTTTTCTTTTTATTGATAATTATATTAGTAGGAGAATTTGAGAGTCACTCTATTCCTTCTTGATGATTTTAGATAGAAAAAAAGAGAGAAATTTTAGAAATATTTAAAGATTACCCAACCAAGTATACATTTGCTAGATTTTTCTGTGAGGATTCAGAAAAGATGGCCAGAATGAATATCAATAGTAACAGCATATAGTCACTCCCTCCCTCACTGCCCATCTTTTGTGATACAATTTCATTTCCATTTACTTGGTTTAATCCATCTATAGAAGCCCTATCAAATTAAAAACAGCATGAGGACTGGGACTTACTTCTTTCGCCATTATATTGCCAGTTACTTGTACATCATAGATATTTAGTAAATATTTGAATAATATTGAATGAAGATCATAGTTCTGGAAATTAATATAGTGTTTTTGTTAATAAAACATGGAGGGAGAAACAGGACCAAGATAGGGGTATATGGCCCCAAATCTATTCTGTCTAAAAATCAATGGACAGGTGATTCTGACTCTCAAAAACTTCCATGGCCCCTAGGATTAATAATTTCTTTTGCTATCAGAAAGGACCATCAAAAAACATAGGAGAGAGCAGCTAGGTGGCGCAGTGGATAGAGCACCGGCCTTGAAGTCAGCAGGAGCTGAATTCAAATTTGACCTCAGACCAAACAGATGACACTTACTAGCTATGTGACCCTGGGCAAGTCACTTAACCCCAATTGCCTAAAAAAAAAAAAAAAAAGAGCATATGATGTATAACATTCAAATCCCACTAAAACAAATGTTATTATGCTGGTAAGAAGAAGGGCAGACAGCCTAGAAGACTGAAATCTCTTTGCAGGCAAATACTGTCATTTCTCATCTTCATATCCCAGGTCCTTAGCACAGTGGCCTGACCGTGCTAAGTGGTCAACAGATATTTTTTTTTAATTGACTTCAAGTATTGTGAAAAGATACCCATCTTAGCTGCTAACCCACTTGTTTCAAGCAGCACTCAATGCTGCAGAATTTCAGGACAGCTAAGGAGTGTGGAGTCTTCTGTAATGCAATTTGACTCGAATGTGTTCGAAAGTGTGTTGTGGAACCTCTTCTTGTCATATCAGTTGAAATTCTTTACCAATTTCATCTTTTCATTGCATTAGCACATTTCTGATTTAAATGATCAGATATCCTGTTAAATTCAGAAACAAGACCTTTAGAAATCTGACCTGCAAATAATTCAGAAACATCAGGCAGAAAAGGTGCTGGCTATGTACTTTGTATACTCGGCATGACTCCTAGTCTTTCTAAGCAGATAATCTAAAGCCCATATCCCTATGTGTCACATTTATCCTCCCCTCCCCACCATCCAACTTACATATACACTGGTGATCTAATGCTGAGCTCACTCAATACCCTCATTTTCATTTCTTCTCTTGGAATTATTTGAATAAAATTGACCTAAGGGACTGGACCCTTGACATAGGGCACCAGAAATATATTCAAAGAGGATTTTTTGTTAAGGTTTAGAACCCTGGGAAATGAGAGATTGTGGTTGGGAAGAAACCAAGATTTCCCACTACTAGCAATAGTTACCAACCCCCAGCACCTTGAACCAATATCTATAATTATATTGATTGTCAGTTCTAGTTAGGTGTGGCATGGTAGTATGTTAGTTAATTAGTTAGTTAGTTAATATGTTAGGTATGAAATGGCCCCTGGTGACTTTTTAACAATGGAACATGGAGTGATTATCTGAGCTATAACTAAGAATTCTGGGATCTAGAGCAAGCAGCTTGGAAGGTCCCTCAAATATTTTATAAAATATTTATAACTAGGAGCTGGGAAGGCAAAGAGACCTCTGAAAGGACCTCTGAATACATTGCTTCATGGAGGCAAGATTCTGGGGACACTGTGGGGCTGCTCCTAGTGAGGCCGCACTGAAAAAGAAAGAAAGCTACAACTAAACCAGGGAGAGTACAGGAACCATGGACAAAAAGGGCTAATTGCTACCTTATGCAGCATGATGTAGTTGAAAGACTATGAATTCTGGAGTCAGAGGCCTTGGATTCAAATCCTGCCTTGGATGTTTACTGTATCTGTCTCCTTGTACAAATCACTTTGCCTCCTTACTGTAAAATGAGAGGTTTGGACTAGATAATCTCTAGAGTCTCTTCTAACCCTAGCTCTAGGACTCTGATTTCAACTAATTAATTTTGCTATTAAGGCACCAACCTCTGGTTTTTGTTATATAATAAAGGGGGATAAATGCTAACGACACCCTCTGGATTTTACAATTCTAGGGAAGAGCTCTGATCACACTACTCTAGTTACAACTCTAGCAGCATTTGAGTTAGGGGAGTAAAACAGAGATGAGTATGAAAAAGAGATGGTACATAACCCAACTCTGTGTGTGTGTGTGTGTGTGTGTGTGTGTGTGAATGTCTTTTAGGAAAAGGGACTGGAAAATTGCATGTTAAAGTAGCAGCTGTAGAACCCGGGGGCTTGGGAGTCCTTAAATTCGGATTTTGGGGCTTACGTTTCTACATTGGAGAAAAGAATATTTACCAGAGCTGGCAATAACCAGTGGTACTTTGAGCCTGAGCTTCTACAATTCTAGGTTCTCCTTAAAATGCTTCATTCTTCTTTTGGGGCCTGGCATTACAAGCCCCTAGTAGATATAGTTATTTAATTGACATAATTCTGAGTGCCCAGTGGTGTCCTTAAGGAAGAAAAAGCTTAGAGAGAAACTAACAGACTGTTTGGAAAAGAGGGGCTTTGGAAATCAGATGTTCTTGTGAGTGTGTGTGTGTGTGTGTGTGTGTGTGTGTGTGATAGAGACAGAGACAAAGACAGAAACAGAGAGACAAAGAGAAACAGAGAGAGAGACAGAGACATGGAGAGAGAAAGAGAGAGTAAAAGAGACAGAGAAAGAAAGAGTATGTGTGTGTTTGTGTGTGTGTGTGTGTGTGTGTCTGTGTGTGTTGGGTAGGTTTCAATTTTAGACACTTTTTTTTATTCTTCTCATATGAATCCTGTATCTTGTACTGTTTATTTTGCAAAGAACATTAATCATAGAGTCATAGTATCATAAATTTGGAGCTGGAAGGGATATTGGAGGCCATTGATTCTAACCCTTTCATTTTACAGATGAGGAAACTATGGTTGTAGAAAGATAGTTGATTTGTCATGAGTCACACAGCTAGTAAGGATCTGAGGTGGGATTTGAATAATCTTCCTGATTCCAAATCTAGTACTCTACCCACTGTGCCGCCTAACTGCCTCCATTACTTTGTTTCTCTCTATGAATAAACTGACATCTAAGCTATCATACTCACAGCAGTCATTCAGACCCACTGCTAGCTGCTCTTCCAAGCTCATGTCCAAATATTCATATAAGTTGATTAGAAATAACAGTTTCACCCAGTATTCATTACTGGACTATCTCCTCTGAAAACAATAAAGAGGTCAAACATCTCATAGAGCTGTGTGTTTGTGTGTGTACGTGTGTGTGTGTGTGTGAGAGAGAGAGAGACAGAGAGACAGAGAGACAGAGAGAGACAGAGACAAAGACAGAGAGAGAGAGAGAGAGAGATAAACAGAGACAAAGAGATAGAGACAGAGAGAGAGGGGAAGAGAGGGAGGGGAAGACAGGGTCAGGGACAGAAAAAGAGAGACAGAGACAGAGACAGAGACAGAAAGACAGAGACAAAGAGCCAGAGAGAGACAGAGCCTGAGAGAGAGGGAAGGGAAGAGGGACAAGGTCAGGAAGAGAGAAAGAGACAGACAGACAAAGAGAGAAAGAGAGACAGGGGGGTGGGGGAGGAGAGAGAGAGAGAGAGAGAGGAGGGAGAGAGATCCATCCAGCTTCTTTTGCAAAAGTGTGCAAAACATGAGTCAAAAGAAGCCCAAAAGCCTCTTTAGAACTCTGGCAGTTTGCACACTCCAGCACAGTAGACATAATTATCTGGTTTACATCTTAGGTAAATAGTACAGAAAAAAGTTACTGAAACCTAGAAACCATGTGATTTCCTTAAAGACACTGATTAAAGAATATAATTGTAAATATAGTTTTGTTTTGTTTTTTTCTGCACACACACACTAACCCTGAATTTCATAAATTTTGTATTTTGGTGTTATAAGTCTAGAATAAAAGCAAAGAGAATACATCTGGCAATGTTATCCATCAATGCTTTTTAAAACATTCTGTCACATCATCGGTTCCTAAACTTGTCAATCTCAATTATATCAGGTCCCAAAATAGAACACTTGGAAAGTGTGAACCTTCATAAATAGTTCAGCCAATGTATTTAAAAACTGCATATATAATTGTTAATGGTTCCAATGTGATCCTTTCGCATATAGTGATTCTTGCTAGGTAAGAACGAAGAGTTACGAAGCAATGGAAAGTAGAGTGGAATAAAGAATGGAACTTGCTTCTTGTCCCACATAAACTATGATCTGAAATGAAAATCTCCCCCCTTGCTGACAATCCGGTGTCCTAATGTCTTGATGAATTGACTTTATGGTTGCTTGGGGTGACCAATTCTCCTTTAATTACATGAACATGAGCTTCAAAAAATCCATGATCTCATTCATTTGGGTAGCTCATCTCCTTGTGAAATTCTTATCTATCCATGCCTTCTTGCCATGTATGGTTCTTATCCATCTCATTTTAAAATTCTTTTATAGAGGGGCTACCCAGGATGGAGGAGTTCCTATGATTTATGTAACATTTTGTAAATGTCCTTGCAAGACGCACCCTATTTATCTGTTCCACCTCATTGTTGTTTAGCAGACTTGCCTCCACCTTTACCAGTCATATATTTATTAGATGTCACCATTTCCCAAGCACAAGTCATTCGTAGCAACTGCATGCAATCTGCTGAGTCCCACCATGTACGTCTGTTAGTCAAACTTAGAATTATGTTGTTGTTTTTTAAATGGGGGGAGAGATTGTGGAATTCTGTGATTCACAGCCCTATGAAAATACTATTATTGTAATATTATTGAATATTCCCGTTTTAAAAAAAAGGATACATTTAGATATAGAGTGTCCCCAAAGTGAAGTTTAAGCTTTAATAGCTTAAAGCTTACACATTTGTATGTATGTTTGTATGCAAGCACATATATTGCTTTGATAATTTTACTATCATACACAATCATATCTATATATGTGCATAGTAATGTATGCACATGTATTCAAATTATAATATTTTAGTGATACACAGATAGATAGATAGACAGACAGATAGATGGGGCTTCAGTGTTTCAAAAGTTTTAGTGTAGTTTTAAACTATTAGAACTTAAATCTGCACTAAGACTTCTGGGAAACAGACATGTATATATGAGAAATCATAATATATATGTTTTAAATAATCAATGTATGTAGATACAAATCAATATGTAGATACAAATGTGTATACATTATTTATCTGTACATATACATATACATACTTATATAGGGCAGCTAGGTGGATAGAGTGCCAGGCTTGAAGTCAAGATGACCTGAGTTCAAATCTGTCCTCAAACACTAGCTGTGTGACCCTGGGCGAGTCACTTAATCCTGTATGTTCCCATTTCCTCATCCGGAAAATGAGCTGAAGAAGGAAATGACAAATGACCCCAGTATCTTTACCAAGACAATCCCCAATGGGGTCATAAAGAGTAGGACATAATTGAAATGACTAAACAACAATATATATGTATACACATCCATCTAGATTGATAGATATACAAATACATATATATGTAGATAGATATAGACATATATGTGTGTATGTATGTGTGTGCATGCATGTGTGCACATATACATGTATATATGTGTATGTGCAATGTATTGCATGTGTACATATGTATTCAGAATATATATTCACATATAATTCTGATCCCTCATAAAAGCATGACAGTGACCCTATGTCCTCAAAGGCGTTGTCAATACAATACAAGATCCTACAAAGTTCAATCCTGGGGACTTACTGTTATCTATCTTCTAAGGACCAATACAGCTAAACTGAAATTAGTTCATTACCAGAGTGAAGAATTTTAGGGACACAGCAATTTCCAAAGGCCATCTAAGTTATAGAAGAGTTGTAATCTTCATTCTTATACAGAATAACCACAGCAGTGAAATTCCTAATTACTGAAGTATTGAGGTATAAAGAATTATAAAGAATTAAATATGCATATAGTATGTAATAATGATGATGATGATAGTATTTATATAGCACTTTAATATTTACACATTGATTTATAAATATTAATTCATTTTATCCTCACAACAATCTAAGGAGGTAGCTGCTATTAGTTGTCCTATCAGATAATTAGCAAGTGAGTCTAAGTGACTTTCTCAGAATCACATATTTATTAAGTGTCTGAGGCTGGACTTGAATTAAGTTCTTCCTGATTCCAAATCCATTGCTCTTTCCATTGTTCCATCTAGTGTAAAGACACATCCATATTTACCCATCCATCTGTCAATCAATCTATCTATCTATGTCTTGAGGAGAGTGCAGACCTGAGATTTCATTATTAGAAAACTTCCCAATAGAACACTTGGAAAATGGAACACTAATAGTTAATTCAGCCACTATGTTTAGGGATCACAAATGTAGTTTGACAGAAAATCCTCTCTGACGGTAGAGATGAACAACTGTTGGGCAACTGGCAATCTTAAAATTGACCACAGCACTGAAAGAATAAATGACTTGATCAAAATCTTGCAGCTAACATGTCAGTAATTAAACCCTGGTCAATCCGATTCTGAGGCCAATTGTCGATCAATGGTGTCACAATACCTCTCAGATATATAGATGTAGATATAGAAAGACTTAGAAATTATTTATAGTTTTATCTCCGGGTGGCATGTTTACACATATATGTGCACATACATGTATTCACATACAAATTTGCTGATTAAGAATGTTAGCAATAGTTGAAACTAATAAGTAATTCTCTTGAAATCCAAATTTCTGCTTGTAATCCAAACTTTGTAGTTTCCCCAAGTTTTTTTTTTATGTGTGGTACTAATACACCACATCTTCATTACATGAAAAACATAATGGAAACAGTATTTTTCTCATTTGGTTAGGCCATCAATTTAATTTCCATTTCTAAATCAATGTTATCCCCCTTTTGTGTATGCAAATTGATCTTGAAAGATGCCTTCTGGAAGGGAAGTTAAAATTAAATTTCCCATATTTATTGTTTTCATGAGTGTTGTAAAGTGTCCAAATTTTATTTTATTATTTTAAATTTATTATCAAAAGACCTATGGAACCTAAATGTCCAACATCCACCCTTTCTTTGCCTCAGGTTGGACTACTTTTACTGTTTTTCTTCTGAATTCTGTGTCTATCCTGGACACAGAGATAGAATTTCAATTTCTTTACTTTTTAAGTTATGTTTCCTTTCCCAAACTCTTTGTATAGGAGATTTGTTCCCTCTAGCCTTTCTGTAATTGAAGTGTCGCGCTTGTTACTGAAATTTCAGTGTTCGACATTTCTATTTCTTAAGTGTGCATCTTTGGGTACAGGTGAATACCAAGCAATTCCACTCTGACATCTGGCAAAAGGGAGATTGTAACTTTACTTTCTCATAAGCATATATTTAGTGTTTTGTATGTACCTTATAATTTCTATTACAAGTTATTCATGCACTGTGCATATGTAAAAATAAGGACTTGAATTTTTTTTCTAGCAAAGCAAAAGAAAATCAAAGATAAGAGCAAAATTTTAGAAGAAATTCTGAACTGTATACTGTTAACCCAAATATTCTCTGCCAGCTTTTGACTAGAACATGCCAAGATTTGAAGATATTCATGAGAGTTAATTTATTTGCAACTTAATTTTATAATGCTAACGGGTAAAAACAAAAGCGCCCCAATATTGAAAGTAAGGGAGCAGAAGCAGTAAATAATCTAGCTGGCCTCTTAACAATAAATGACTTTTGCCATGTGAGTGAGGTGGAACCTCAGAGTTGTATGTACAATGGTTTTCTTTTTCTCCTCCCCCCTCCCCTTACTATTCCCTGCCCCTTAGGCAGGAGTGGTGGTGGAAGGTAATGTGGGAAAAAGAGAAAAGAAATGCTTGTTAATTTTAAAAATAACAACAATAACAAGACAAGACTCTATAGCCTAGATAACCTTACCAGAGGCTGAAGTTGGGGAGGAATCACCTGAACCCAAACTCCCATGTGATCTTTCCAATAATCCCAAAATCCGGTGCATGTTCTTGCCAGAAAGTAAACAATGGAAAGTGACCTTGAAAGAAATTCTCTTAAAAATATAGGCAGTGAAACTTGAATGAAATAAGTGTACTTCGGTAAACACTGAGCCATCAAAGGTCGTCGAAGTACCTGAACTAAGGAATCTCATTATGCTACCGTGAGATTCTCTTTGCTTAGGCCTCACTATGATGCATAGATGGCCCTGTGGTCTCAAAGATAATAAAAAGTGTCAAACTGGGCTGGCAGCCACATGCAGCCTGCAAAACACCAGAGTGCAACCTGAATTAGATTAAAATATAATTGGGAAATGTTTATCAAAATAAAAATACTACATAGATAATGATAATTTTAACTAAGTCAATATGTAGCAAGGATATGTTTCCACTTGTTTGATAGCCTTTTAACAATATATGGTAGGTCCTATTGATCTAGAAAGGCTTCATATATAAGCACAAAAGTGAAATAACTAGATATCAGTCATATATAAATCTATCTGAGTTCAGAGGCATTTACTACTAGAACGTTGGCTGCTAGTTGATAGAATTTTTTTTTCTTAATTTGGTAACAGAAAGCATTCACAAAGGTATAGAGGATAGATACTCTTGCTGAAGAAAATACACCAAAAATTCTGTGACGTAATTGAAATAGTGAAGAGGTATAGTTAGACTTTTCTTTCTTTTTTTTTTTGAGGGAGGAGAGGTTTTGTGGCCAACAGGGGTAGTAGATTTGCACCAGCTCTACAACTGGTTGCAGAGAGTTATTGGGACACTGACAAGTCAAGCGATGTGTCTAGGAAGAGTCAGTATGTGCTAGATTGGAGACTGGAATATAGGTCTCCCTGACTCTAAGGTCAGCTCCCTTTTCACACTGCATCTGAGTTAGACACAAAAGGAAAAGTGGTAAATTCTCAACCTCTCTCACATATCTTCCCTACTCTAAGCCTGGCTTGCACCTGTCTCTCATTCAGCCTCCACTAGACTTGAAGACTGAATCTCAGATTGGGGTCTAAGTAGCATATGACATGTGTGGCACAATCCCTTCTTTGGGATATCTCCATTTTTCTCTCACCTTAGACTGAATCAGTCTGATGTAATGGAAAGAATATAGGCCTTGGATGTAGAAGAGACCTCAGTTTGAATCCTGCTTATGATTCCTATCGGGTTTTGGCAATAGGCATGTTAAAACTTGATTAAATTTGTCCCCTCCTTTGTATAATATAGATAATACTATTTGCATCATGTGTTTCTCAGTTTTTTTTTGTGAATTTATGAGACAATATATACAAATTACCTAGAAAATCTGAATAATATGTCAGCAATCATCATCATCATCATCATTATCACCATCATCATAATCTTTCCCATTTCTGTTCTACTCCAACAGACTAAGAGTAGTTGTGAGAAACTACATCATTCAGGATATTTTGAAAGAAGCATATGAAATATAATAGTCTATCAGGTAATGCATATGAATTGCTAAGGAAGAAGGTGTGGAAGATGGTATATCCCCCTTCTCCCTTAGCAATTCAGCTTTTTTTAGTCCTGTTTTTTCAGCCCAAAAATTGTTTTTTTAACCTTTATTGCATGATCATTGCATGGTATAATTCTGCTCCTCACACCACTTAAAAGGTAAACAGAGCAGCAATGTATTCACCAGTGGCATATGGATACGCACTTATCTCTCACGCATTGTGAGCCACGAATTTAGAATTCTCAGTGCATAGGCATTGTCAGCATATTTATGAAAGCTGACTCGTGTGGTTTGTTAAGAGTGCTGCAGTATTAAAAGTATTGTTAATCAATCCAATGAGGAGCCATAGGCGCAAGGGGAGAAGGCAGGCAGGTGAAGCTGCCGTGAGTAAGTCACGTGATGTGGTAAGACTTACATCTTCCCAATTTTAACATATATTCACAAGTATTCCATATTCTGTGCATCCTAATCTTGCGCCATAGACAATTTAGTAATAAGTCAGTTTTAAGAAATACCAGCACAATTTTTTTTTGTCAAAAAAGCTTCACATAATAGTCGTACCCCAAATTTTTGCAAAAAATTTTGCCATTAAATCTACATAGATTATGCAGTAAAATACAGTAACGAAGCTCTCATTTTACAGATAAGGAAACTGAATCTCAGGGAGAGCAGGTAATCAGCACAAGGTCTTCTCCATAGTAAGTGCCAGGGTAGGTCTCAATCCTGTATTTCACTAATTGAAAGCACATTCTTTGTATTCAATGTGTGTGTATATATATATGTATACACATATGTTGTATATGTATGTATGTATATAGTGTGTGTAACACATATATAATGTGCCTGTATACATATATAATGCTAGATATAGTAAGCATATTTATGTTATATGATTTGCTACAATATATGATATATTATCACCTAATCATTTATTTATTTGATTGGTTTTTATTTATTATATAAATAATATACTATTACATAATATAATGTTATTGTTGTTGTTTGTCCTTTGTTCTCTAAGAGGACCATGACATCAGGAAGATGATGCCATGACTTCCAAGTGAATTGAATTTAAGTGAGGAAAGGTTATGCAAAGTCACCAGCCTCACTTTCTCCTCCAGAGCTATCTGAGTCCAGTGGCCAGATATAGATCAGGACAACTGCAGATGGCTTAGGAAGCAAATATAAATAATATGTAATGCATATTATAAGGATATATGTATGTGTGTATGTATATATATGCAATCAGAATTTTTGGAAACTGAAATAAGAATTTTGGTTCCAATTGATTTTTCCAAGACTATTTTTTGGGAAAATATAATTAAGAGAAATAAGGTCATTTTTATCTCTAACTCTATGACCTATGACACTATAGAATTTGTTATTGAAAGAAATTAGTTGTCAGTCCTCTTTTATTAATCAAAAAATTAAATTAGTCTCATGTTAGAACTAGAAGTACTGAAATTTAGGGGATCTCAGAGCCTATATATCTCAACCCTCAGTCCTTTGAAGAGATTGTATTGGTTCTCCAAAGAGAACAGGAATAAAAAAAAAAGTAAGAAAAGAAAGAAAGACAAATGTCTCATATTTACTACAAGATTGAGAGAAATTTACATGGATGAATTATATTTTTAAGTGCATTTAAGGATAGAACTTAGCATTCATTTAAACAAAAAAATCTAAATGAGTAGAAATTCTAATGAGTGGAGATATCTGGATGGATGGAATAAAAAATATCTTACGGTCTCTTCTTTTTTACTATATGATTCTGTGGCTGAAGTTAAATTGACTTCTGTGGTCTATGAAGAGTAATCAGAATAAATCTCTATATTTAGTTTTGTTATGTATTTTTAATACACTTAAACTCTTCCCATATGACTTACAAAACCTGGTTTTTTTTTTATTCACTTCCATTAGATTGTAGCCAATGATCTCTGGCCCTTTCTCAAACAAGAAGATCCTTTCTGTGTTTAGCCTTAAACCTATTACCTTAAAAAGGAGTAAGAATTCTTTAAAATTACAGTTTTCCTTTTCTGACTTAGTGCAAGTAATCTCTCTCTCTCTCTCTCCCTCCCTCTCTCTCTCTCTCTCTCTCTCTCTCTCTCTCTCTCTCTCTCTCTCAAAAAGTAATAATGATGATGATGATTGATATGATATTTTCATTTCCTCACAGGTGTAAAAATTTAGCTTAGAACACTGAACTTGATGTTAGAAGACTTGTTTTCAAGCTCTGACTCTGCATTTGTAAGCTGATTGGCTCTGGGTTTTGCTTCTCTTTCCTCAGTTTCCTCATCTGGAAATTTAGGAGAATAGTATTTGTGCTATCTGCCTTAAAGGGCTATTGTAAGAAAAGTGCTTTGTTCTTCTGAAAGCTCTACATAAATGTGTGGAATCAGTAGTAGTATTAGTATTTGATTGATTACCTCACATTTATAGACATTTAAAGTCTTCAAAATCATTTTGGCCTACAGAGGGATCAAAGTTTCAGAAACTTGAAGTTTGGAAAAGAATTTCGAGATCATCTAACCCAACTCCCTCATTTTACAGATAAGAGAACTGAAGCCCAGAGAGGTTACTTGTTAGTAAATAGCAGAGAAATAATTCAAACCTGAATTTTGATTTCAATTCTAGGACTCTTTCCAGTACACTATGGCATTTGTAACATATTCCTAATATAAGCAGACTCATAATACAAAAACATTGAAAAGAAAATATCTCTTTAATAATAAGGGTTGCATTCTCTGACATTTATATTAAAGCTTTAAAGTATGTAAAGTGCTTTATATTCCTTATCTTACTTGAGCTTTACAACAGTCCGTTGGAAAAAGTATTACAATTCTCACTTTCTCCAATGAGGAAACAGAAGCTTTGTGACTTTATATGTTCTGTCTTCTGTCTCAGGAAACACTTTATTTGGTCTGATTTATTCACATGATTTTAAGGTTCAACTGATATCTTCAGATTTCCAAATTATAAACATGCCGATGAGCATTAGTGAAATGCATGCAATTCATATTTTTGGTTTGGTCCTATTTCACGTTAGTCATGCAGAAGGGACCCCATTCTTCTGATAAGATTTGACTGTGACTTAATATGGAACCAAAGCTTTGCCTTTTTTGTTAATTGGTTATTGGAATGTTGGAATCCAAATAGCAATAACATAAGACATGAATGTGACTTTAAAAGGAAAACACATTCTTGGGCATTTTTGGAAGCTTCAGCTGTTGACTTACAGCTACTTTCAAAACTAGCCAATTAGGATTGTGCTAATCATTGCAATAATTGAAAAATTAGAATGTTTGTCCTTCAAAGACTTATTGCTACTCAGAAAAGTTCTTAAAAGAAAGCATGGTATAGTGGGGGCAGAACACTGGATTAGGAATGAGAGGCCCTCGATTCAAAGGCTTAGTTCTGAGGAAGACAACTAATAGTTCTTTGCATGGAGGTTTCTCATTTGTACAGTTTTGGATTATGTTATCTACAAAGTTCTTTCTAAATCTAAATCCTATGATCCTTTTGAAAGTCAATTATTATCAAATTCAGTGTTGGCTTCAAAAATATAAAAGGTGACTTGTAAAAGTAGACTCCTAGACCTAGAGATGGATGAATTAGGTTTTAATTTCAGCTCTCCCACTTACTACCTGGAGCAGTTTCCTTGTTTTTAAAATAAAGGGATTAGATTAGATGACCTCAAAGTTTCTTTCCAGCTCTAAAATATATTATTCTCCGTGTTAAAAAAAAAAAACAAACAAACAAACAACTTAGGACATGATGACAATACAAAGCATTTCTGAATAGGTTGTTCTTATTGTTGTTTTAAATAAAAGGAGTGTTTTCTATGATAGATAGTTCATGAAGTGTCTATTCTATCATCCAAAACACAGATTAAAAATGTTGAAAATGTGTTATTTAAAAAAAAAATCATTGTGAACATAAGGGCTAAAGGCTTAAATTTACTAAAAAATCAAGTTAATTCTATAAAAATATTAGAACACGAAGTTTTCTAAAGTTCTGTGACAGCTGGGACTGTGTTTAAATATATTTGTGTGTGTGTGTGTGCATGTTTGCATGCGTGTTTGTGTGTATATATACATATATAAATCCCTCAATATTAGCAAATGTTATGGATATAATCAATCAACAAATACCTATTGTCAGGCACTCTTCTAGTCCCTAAGGTACAGAGAGAAAAATGTAACAAATTCCTTCGAGAAGATTATAGTCTTCCCAGAGGTAACACATACACATAAGTTTATGCAAAATATATACAAGATAATTGGTGGAAGGAAGGGGATAGCAGCTGGGGAGATCATGTAATGTGCTTTGTAAATGCTATATAAACACAATGATTATGCTATATAATTTGAGTATTTAACAGATGCAGAAAATCTAAGTTATATATCCTGCCAAGAGAAGCTAGAGACACACACACACATACACTAAATCTACTTATCTATCTATGCATGTATATGTACATATATATACAATATACACATATACATATAGATAATATTCAGTGCTTATATAGTGTATTTCAGGTCATGTTGTGAATATCTTATGCATGTATCTAGATGATCCTAATAGAGAAATGAAAAGAGAATAGAATCCTATAACCAATGAGTCATACATAGTATGTGGATATATAGATACAGATATCTATATATGCACACACATATACACATGCACTATATATAAGCTTATGTGCATAGATGTATATTTATGTATGTACATATATAGTGTACACATGTATACATATACATATATACATATATACACATATATGGAAAATGAGTCTTCAGAATGCTTGGCATGACACTACCTTAAAATTATCCTCTCAAGAACTTTTAAACATAAAACTGCAAAGAGGAAAACAAACAGATGAGAAATGGAACAGATCTGCCATCTGTGGCAATCTGTTCTTATCTTTGGTGGCAGTGTAACCAAGAAATTATCACTCTAACACCTCAGTGACTGATGTGCTGTTTAAGGAAGTATAGCTATCAATCAAGAAAGAGAATCCAAAAAGAGTTGTTGTTCCTAACAAAATGAATACAGTGAAAATTTGTCTAGGAAGTGACAGTTTTAAAGATAATTTTTCATCAATTTTAAAAGACATCTCAAATTTCAGATGATTTCTTTTAAATCAGAAGATAATAAGGATGATACTGTTGCCCCCAAAAAATAAGTGAAAAAGCCTTAGCACCTTCCAACAAATAAGCCTACTTTTTTTTAAAAACACCATGTTATTAATGTCATATGCACATATGTAGTGTATCCTTGACAGAGAAATAAAAAGAGAACCGAAACACATGACCAGCAATGTATTATGGAAAACTTTATATTCACTGTTGGACAAAGTTGAATGAAAAGTGTAGGAAGTTATTCTCCTTACTTAGTTTATGGTTTGCTGATGAATAAAAAAATATTTCGCTAAGCAGAGAAAAATACAATATTAAGGGCTTTTTTTCCAACAAGATGTCTTCCTAGGCGTATATTAAGATCATACAAAATTCTTTGACAAACGATAACTCTGTGATCTTCTGATTATCAAAATAATAATGTTGATGATGATGATGGTGATGATAATGATGATAATGATGATATTGGCTGGTTTGATAAATAACTTTGAGGTTTGCACTATACTTTATATGCATTATTTCAAATGATCCTCACTACAACCAGATTAAGTACCAAAAGATACCAAAAGAATTATAATGTTTATTTTACTGATGAGGATGTTGAGGCTCAGAGAAGTTGAGATTTACTTATAGTGTCACAACTAGCCAAGGCTGTGTGAGAATGATAGATGTAGAGAAAATCAAGTAAGGCATGAAACAGGGAAACATATATTCAATGAAGGTATCCACCAGTGATGTACAGGATGCCATGAACAACCAATCTAACAAGCAAATAATCAAAATAGAAGGGCTTCCTATAAATGTCAAAGTCAATAGTGGGATATATTAACTACAAAAGCTAATGAAATCTTGGGTTTCACTAAGAGAGCCATAGAGGTCAATACTAGTAGAAAATACTGCTCTCCTTTGCTCTGGTAAGGTGAATGTGAATGGTTTCTTAGATAACTGACAATTTAGAAGATGTATGATAGTAATCTTAAAGTATTTTAAGGATTATCAGTTTAGAAGGAATGGATTTGTGTCCCTTGGCCCCATACAGCAAATTTCAAAGAGCGAAATTTATTCCTGATATGAGGAAAATAATTCCTAACAATTAAAACTCACAGGGAATTGAATGGGCTGCTTCAGTGGGTGATGGATTCTCTCTCTTTAGAAGTCCTCAAGCAAGGCTGGAGGAAACTTGTTGGTTACATTTTAAAGAGGTTTCCTATCCATGTACAAGGCTAGAAGGCCTCAGATGAGCCTTTTAACTCAAAGATTCTCTAATCCTTAATTCTCCAATTGATATTATGCTGACTACATCAATCCCCAGAATATTAAAAGAAATCCTCATTGAGATACCCTGTCATTTGAAAGATATTCACTTAGTGATGTGCATTAGGGGAGGAAGAAGTAGATGAGGAATGTGTATTTACTAAATTATGATAATAGCTTGAAGGAGAATCCACTTAGTGCATCAGTACAAATAACTTAGAAAGGCACAAAAATAGACAGTGACCCAGATGTACAATTGAATAGGATGAAAGAAAGCTGGATCACATTTGGCAAATTGCAGTGCTTGCAACTATCCTAAGATTCCAAAGAATGCATTTTTTACACTACATCACCCACTTGATGTCATGTGGCTACAAATCATGCAAAACGAGTCTGAACAATGAAGACTTTAGGTGCTCCAAAGGACAATGTTAAGTGGACGTGTGATCATAAAAAAATTATTATTATTAGACAAGAAAGTAGGTGTGCTATACAGTTTAGAGGAAGAAAAATAGGTAGACAGTCAATCATAGTTCAAGCATCCATGAGACATTCACTACTCTAAAAAGGGTCCATTAGCACATTGGATGTATAGGGGATGGTCATTGAAAGACATGAGTAAGAACCACAAACAATAAGAAGGCATCGATAGATTGTGATCTGCTCTAGTGAAAAAAGAATTCTCATCAGTGAGACCATGTGCCCATTAAATTTTCAGCATAACATGTAACAAAATAAGGTACTACTAGAATAAATTGTCAATCAAAATGTTAAAATGACCACTGGAAAATTCATATCTTCCTAAAGCATGATGTTGGGTTTATATTAAAATTATGAGTGAAGTCAATGTTTTCTTTCTTTGACATCAGGTACTTAAAAATCATTGACTTTAGAACTGGAAGGAGCATTAAACACCCTCTGTCTCAGGGATTCTTAACCTAGATAGAGTCTGTTAACTTATGTTTATTATTTTAATAAATGTATTTCAATATAACTCTGAGTATTTTGCTTTGTGCATTTAAAAAATTATTTGGAGAAGGGGTCCAAAGGCTTCACCAAACTGCCAAAGGGGTCCATGACATAAACAATGTAAAGAACCACTGCTTCATGCCAATCCTCTCATTTTATAGATAGGGAAGATAAAGTCCAGAGAAATAAAGTGATGTATTCAAAGTTATATGGTTAGTTTGTGCCTGGGCATACACCCTCAATATAATTTGCTTTGTACCATCCCTCACTGCCTCATTTTGTTTACATAGAATTCATCCTATCATATCAGAGTCAGATAACAATGTGACACAGGCTCTGAAGGTAATTTTGAGGAGTTCCCAAATATATTCTGACCATGTCTTTTGTAGCATCCTTGAAGTATATGGCCTCCTGGGGTAACCATTTTGAGGAGAACAACAATTATGTGATCGTGTCTCTGTTTGTATTTTAAAATACCAAGCATACTACTTCAAATTTGGGATTTAAAATAAATTATTTTATAAAATAAATAAACTATTATATTTAGGATTGATGTAGATATCTCAAATGTGGTGATAGTTGTGTAGGAAAACTCCTTTTTTTTCCTGGAAGTTCAAAACATTGATCTTTTTTAATGGTCAAACAATGGCATAAAGCTATAGTATAATTTTCTTTGAAGAAAAAAAAACAAATCTGCCTTGTCAGGTACCTGCTTTGGCAAATAATAAGTTTAATTCCTAACACCCACATGAGGCACAAGAATAGTTAGATTAACAACTCTAGTGTCATACTGTCAGCTGCTGTTTATTTAAATTAAAATGTCACCATCCAGAAATAAATGAGGAAGTTGAAAAACGGTAAATTTCAAAAACATACAGTACATTGGCAGCTTAGTAAAAATGACATTACATTCTTGTTTCTGTTGAACTTAACATTGGCCTATTTCCATTTTAACATGTAGCGAGATTTTGCCCTCACCCACCCCCATCATTTCTACATATCTACTGTGAAGCAAAAAAATGGACATAATGTATGTAAAGCATTTTGCAAACCTAAAAGGCTATGTAACTGTCAGCTGTTAATAGCTGAATATATGAATCGTTTTCATAATTATCAATTTATTATTCTTATTCTTATTACCTAGACTTCCGTGTGGATGCTCCCTCTACTGAGACAAATCACAGCCTTTCTAAACCTTACTAATTGATTTCATGTGGTTCTGTATCCCACCAGATTCACCACCAGTGATGAATCTCTACAGATACACAGTCTATTGAAAGGCTCACAGTCAAAGCCTTCGTAGTATCTGTCAAAGAATGCACTCTATTAGTGAAGCCTTTAAGAACCTAGTCTTTCTGCCATGATGAGGAGGACTTTTGTTTGGAAAAATTTATGAATGAGTAATGATATGCATTGGTAATAGGAGTCCCCCAACCAATGATAATGGAGCTCCATCAAAGTCAATAATTTATATGACTATGAAAAGGAAATTCCCCTACGATTCACACTAATTTGCTGACTAAAAATTTGCTCATCTTATGTTTATCTGTTCTACTTATTTTGGAGATTTCTTATACTTTTACATCACATATCTTCTTTTAAACCATTTTGCTTTGGCTTGAAAATTCCTCTTCAGTATAATAGCTTAGGCACCAATATAGTCAACAAGTCTCAATTTCATCTTTCTGTAAGGTCAAACGGTTCTTCTACCCTAACCTCAAACCTACATTTTTTTTTTGTTTATTTCTCAAGCTCTTTTTTCTAAAAGCTATCTCTAATATGCTATTTCCCTTTTGGACATATGCAACAGCTAGCTACTCTAATCGAAAGTCAATTTGGCCATCTTCATTCTAACATCAGTAGGACGAGCTGCCACACATGAGAATAAACACAACTTCTATATCTCTAACCTACTTGACATATTCACTAACTCTTTTGCTAACATATATGTTAAAAATGTGGGCTATATTTTAGGTTATTCAATCATGAGACAGTGGTATAAAAACACATTCAGGATTAACAACATGGAGATATTTACTTGGCCAGGCTTTCCATTCTCACATAAAAATGCCTCATATTCGGATGCGAATTCGGGGGCGTTGTCATTGACATCCAGCACTTTAATAGCAACAGGTACTCGAGATATTTGACTGTGGTTCCCTATGAGAAGGAAAAAATAACAAGCATTGAGTGTATTTCACTTTATTTTATCTTGCAAGTACAATTTAATGGGCTTAAAAGACGGTCTCATATAAAGTGAGGTGTGGGGGGTGTGTGTGGGTGTATGTGTGTGTGGGGGTGGGTGGGTGGGTGTCTGTGTGTCTATCTGTTATTCTAAAATAGGACACTTTTGTCAAGGCACATATAGCATCTGACCATCCCACAAATAAAATCAGCCAGTGCTCCATCTCCTAAAAGGAGAATAAATCTTTCTCAAATAATCTTTGTGAGATATTTACTTGATGATGACCTTCTTGGCCTAAAGTAGAAGATTTTTTTTCCCTCTAATATATCAGGCTTTGTTTTATTGATAAAGTGCATTATACACGAGGGGAGGGATGCTGTAAACAACCAGGATTGATTTCTTTGTTTATCTTTGTCAGAACACAGTACATTTTACTCTATTAGTCGCTGTGACTGCTCATATATTATGTTCAGCATTAAAAAAGACGATGGATAGCTCAGACCAAATTGTACAAGATGAGGGGTGGGCTTAGAAAAAAGTACAATCAGACAATATTGGGAATTTTTCTAGCACTCCATTTCATTAATATTTGATAGTCTAATTGACCCCTGCAGCCTTCTTGATATGAATGAACCCAGATCATCTTTAATGAAAGTATTCATCACTTACTGATTTAGATAGTGCAGTGGATATAGTGCTGAGCATGGAGTCAGAAAGACCATAGTTCAAATCTGTCCTCAGACACTTACTAGATCTGTGAACCTGGGCAAGTCACTTCAGCCTCCCAGGAATTTTGTGAGGATCAAATGAGATAATATCTGTAAAGGGCTTAATGGCACATTACTAAGTGCTATTTGTTAGCTATTAATAATGATAACTTTCAGGTACAATTTAAATAGCTGAGGCTTCTATGTATAACTCTTTATATAAAATATATTTTTCTGCTTATTTTCTTTCATTTTAATTGCTAAGATGATTGATATATTGTCCAAGATCAAGGTATATCATCATCCCTTATTTTTTTTTTAATGCAATGCCATTTACCTCTCTTCCCACAGTGTAATAATCTTGTGATCTATTGTGAATTATATACAATGCTTTGGATATGGCTGATTGTTTGTTTGCCGTTCTATTTGCATGACACTGAATATTAATAAAGAAACCAAGGGGGAAAAATATTTGGTTTGGGAATGTATTTCATAATTCTGACCTTTCTTTATAACGTTGATAAAATCTAGTTCATTACAACCATCAAGTACTTTTTTTTCTTTTAGAAAATACTTCCTCATGCCAAGAAGTACTGTGTATTCTAAATGACACAGTAAAATATATAAATATATATACATTTATATATATATATATTATATATATATTATATACACACACACACACATATATTCCATTTTACTAAACATCAGATAAGTGGATACCCTGGTATTCAGTGACATCACTCCCTGCATCCAAATACTGCCTCTCTGATTACTTTGTTGAGCATTTTATCTCATCTTTTCAATTTTCCTCTTCATATACCTCTTTTTTCTAAAACTCCCTTCTTATTTCTTCCTAATCTCATCCTAAAAACAGTCTCTCTTGCTCCAAGATTTTACTTTTAATGTTTCAACCTGGGCTTTCCAAGTCATCCCTACATACCTCCACTTAGACTTTGTTTTCTTAACCATCTTCAATATCTCTTTTACTGATAAATATGTTCTTCAAATTAGTAGAGTTCATTCTTAGCTTAAACATGTCTTTCCTTAATCTTCTTACCACCACATGTTGCTTTCTTGCTTGCCTCTACCTTTCAATTTCAAAATTATTGAATTTGTTACCATGATTAGAATACCACACATATATGTATGTAAATGAGTATGTATGTGTTTTAAGGCAATAGGGGTTAAATGACTTGTTCAGTGTCACACAGCTAGTAAGTGTCTGAGGCCATATTTGAACTCTAGTCCTCCTGACTCCAGGGCCGGTGCTCTATACACTCTACCACCTACCTGCCCTTTCATATAGCCTTTAAAATAAATTAATTTGAATAATTAATATATGTATAATATATAAATTATAAATAAATAATATATATTATGTATAAATAAAAATAATTTAAAATAAATTAATTCTTAATGGATATCTGTTAGAAGCCTGGAAGCCTTTTTAGGCCCCTGAAATCTACCTTTAACTCCTTACAACATAACTCTCATCCCTGCCAATGTATTCAACACTTACTCAATCTATATGTATTTGCCAATCCCTTACACATGCAGAGAGAACTCTGTATTATGTTGCTGAAGGTCATATAAAGATTAATAAGACGTGATCTCTGATATCAAGGGGCTTCTAACCCAGTCAGGGAGATGCCTGGAACTCAAATAACTATATTATAAAATAAAGTATGATAAATGCCTAAAAGAGGAAAAAATGTTATTCAAGAATTCAGAGGAAGAAAAAAATCCTATGTGAGGGGAGAGATCAAGAAAAGCATCACAGAGATGCTGAATATTGAAATTAAATATACCCCAAACTAAAAGCAACGGAAGGTGAAAATCAGAAGTATCTATTCATATCTTAAAGTGAGAGGTTAGACTAGGTCACCCAGCTTTTAGATTCTATGACTTTATGCTTTTAATTTAATGAAACATAGTACTTTTAGCATCTAAGCATACCTATTAATCAATCAGTAAGCATTTAAGTAACTAGTTTGTTCTAGGCTTTATTTCTGGAGATAACAAACAAAAGTGAAGTTGTCCCTGCCTTCAGGACAACTCCAATCTAGCCAGAGGTGATCATTTGCACATGCATAGATATATAAAAATTCTTATCAGATTTTTTAGAGGGAAAGCACTAACATCTGAGGGGATGAGATGAGGTTTCATGTAGAAGATGGCAATTGAGCTAAGCCTTGAAGGAATCTAGGGAGGTGATGAGAGTGTATTCCTGAACATTGGGGACAGACAGAGTAAAGGCATGGAAGGCCCTGTGGGATAGAATACCATGGGTAAAGAACAGTAAGAAAACTTCTTTGGAAACTATATCCCTCTTCCTCAGTTTCCTTATCTCTAAAATGGGGATAATAATAGACTGCCTCACAGTAGTTATTGTGAGAATAAAATTATATATTTGTAAAGTGTTTTGAATACTTTAAGGCCCTATATGAATGCTAGTTATTGTTGTTATTTTCAGCTAGAGGACCTTTCACCCATTAATATGCCCTGATTCTATGACCAAAGGAAGATAGCAGCAACAGGAAAAAAAAAAAAAAAACAAAAAAAAACCTCAGTTTTATAGAGTATTACACTATAGTACTATAGAAGGAGGAGAAGTTCAAGGGCGAAGGTATTGGCCTCTAAAGAAAACAAGAGGAATATTGAACCAGACATTTTCCTGCTGCTTAGTTCATTTCCAATTTAATCCATATGCGTGGTCAACTGATTGTCTCTTTGTACCTTCTAGCTCTAATCCCACCTTCTGCTGAAGGCTTTCTACCTTCTGCTCCTCCCCCAGTTGCTAGTTTTCTCCTCTCAGATTACAGTATACATTTGTATATGCTTAGTCATTTACGTTATTGTCTCCTTCTTTGGAAAGTAAGCTTCGGAGGGTAGGGACTGTTTTTCTTTTCTCTGTATCCCCAGAGTTTAGCACATTGTTAATAATTAATAAATGCTTGTTAACTGACTTACTCACTTACTGACCCTGTCTCACCCTTCTGTCTCTTGCCCTAAACAGTTATTTTTTTTCCTAGAAAATAAATATACAGTTTACTGACCATTCCACCAGAAATAGTTGCATTAATGATTTGCATCTTAGCACTGTGCCTGGCACATAGTAGGTATTAAATAAATGTTTATTGAATTGGATTGTATCTGAACCTATTTAGCAAGGAAGACTCAAATGTTTCTCGTGATTTTTCGTTCTTCCAAAATTCTTTATTTTTGTTCTCCACATGCTAATGGTAACAAGGCTCATAATCCTAAATCAAATAACCCAACAGAGGTACATAGCCTGGGTGTCCAGCTTTCAACCTCTCTCCTGTTGATTAAACCTCCAATGAATATATGATCAAGCCCTTTGTTTGAAGTAATAAGACCTGGTTTGGGGTCTTAGTTCAGTTTCTTATTTGTGTAACCTTGAGAAGGCCACTTTGCCTTGACAACCCTCTGTGTCCTCTGCTCTAAAAGAAGAAAATTATTTTTCCTGTCCAGCTCACAAAGTGGTAGTGTTTTCACTTGACTACAAATATTTGTTATTAGTATTTTTTAACTTTTTTATATGAATGATATGGGAGGGAGATATTTTTGATTAATTGAAAAAATAATTTAATTTGAAAATTGATAAGAGCTGTTGTGGGTATAAAACTCTAAAAAAATGTGACTTGTTTTTTCTAAACCTATTCTTCCTGGTTTGGAGTTTACTGAATTGGTGTCCTCTGTGCAATTATTCACTACTGGGGGCTCTGTTTTCTTCCCTCTAATCTACTGTATGTTGTACCCAGGGACTATAAGGATGCATATAGTTTTAGTCAATAAAAGAAGCTAAATTTAAATTTGTTATGATTTTCATTCACAGTTTTCGCCATGTGGAAAAATAGCTGCAGAATGGGTACTAGTAAACCCACAGAAATAGGGAAATGTTCTCTGAAATCTCTATGAGTCTTAAAAAGATAAAGTTTTTAGTGCCTTCTCTAGATACATTTAGCAGGTAAAAATAGACTCCCTAAGTCATAAAATCATACAATTTGAGATTGAGAGGGATATTTAAGACCATCTAGTTTGACCCATATACAAAAGGAATTGCTATACCCTAACAAGAGGTCCTCCAGTTTCTGTTTTAAGATCTCTAAGGAGGGAGAATCTATCCTCTTTTGAGGTAGCCCATTTGACTTTTGCACAATGCTCATTTGTAGGATGATTTCCTGTCTCTTCCCACATTCACCTTAACTTTGCTTCTTTGCAACTTTACACAGTGCTCCAGGGTCTGCGCTCTGGGGAGGGTGCAGGAGGGAAGAGAAACTTTTACTCTTCCTACACATGATAGTCATTCCAATACTCGAAGACAGCTATCATGTCTTTTCTCCTAACTCTCCAGGTTCTTCTTTTGTCTTGGCTAAATACTTCAATTTCCTTCAACTTATCCATCATGTGGTGTGAAATCAAGGCCCTTCACTATCCCGGTTGCCCTTCTGTCCCCTGGAGACCACCTAGCGTGTCAATTCTATTCTTAATGTTGTCCCAGAGTTGAACACAATACTACAGGTGAGGTTTGACAAGGTTAAAGTATAGTGGGGATTATCACCTCTCTATTCCTGGAAGCTATAGCCCTCTTAATGTAACTCATGGTTCCATTAGCCTAATAGTGGCTCATTTCCTTACACTATCACCTTCTTACATGTTGTATTGATATTGCTTCCTACAGGACCCTCCTCTCCTCCATTTATCCAAATTGTCTCTATCCTAAAATGGTTGAACAATTTAGTGCTTTGGGTGTCATCCAAAGCTAACATTAATTAACATGAAGATATAGGTCCTGAGAAAAGAAATGGCTTTCAAAGAGTTACTCAGCTAATAATGTGTTTGTCAGAATGAGAACTGAGGTCCTTTGATTCTGTTCTAGGATTAAGCAATGAGATACAAGCAAATAGAATAACTCATCTGATGTCTTCAAATCACAGAATACACCAGATCATCTTTTTTTTTTTTTCCTCCCCTCTAGTACCCTAACCCCTAATCATTCTTTGGCTGTAAGAATTAGCTGATATTCCCCTATGAACATTCTGTCTGTGCATGTGCCATAAATGGCCTTCAAAACTACCACTTGATGGGATAGAAAGCTGAAACAGAAATCATTAGCCCAAAACATTCTGAGCAATCTTCCCTCCCTTTATCTCCACTGGATAAACACACAAACAATGAATACAGTGTCTTATCAGGATTCTCAGCACAAGTGTCATATTTAAACACTAAAGATTTACTTTTATCTAAATTAATAAAATGACGGGCAGTTCACATTTTAAAGACATTACAGAGCAGTGTAATTAATTAGATAAGCTTCTAAAGAAATTATTCATGTCCTTTGTGACTGCCCCCCAAATGTTTGTCTTTCATCTGAAAGACAAATATTAAACATAAAGATATTATAATTAGAAACTTGATGAGAATTCATTAAAAAATTAATTTTCTCAACTCAAGAGATGGGGACAAACAGGCTTGGGAATCAAGCTTGGGAATACCCACTTTGGATGAACTGAAAAAAAATGCATATAAATATACATATACATATGCATATATACATATGTATGTGTACTCATAGACCAGGAAAATACAAAAACATTCTCTCTCTCTCTGTCTCTCTCTTCAACACACACATGCACATACACACACACACACACACACACACACACATCACACACACAGAATCTATTTTCTTCTTCAGTGGAGGGAAATCTTCTCCAGTGAATGCAGTTTATGAGGCTGGCAGATTGTGGGATTTTAGCCCTCCCTCTTGCTCATCACCCTTCTCTCACACACCTCACCACAGAAATTGTCCAGCAACTTATCCCATTCATTTAATCAAAGGTAATCAAACAGTCCCAAGTCTTCATTGTCTAAATTTGGTTCTAATTGGATTCCATGGGTTTCTGTGAAATAGCCAAGCTTTTCCAGTCTTGGAGGGGAAAAATGAATTTGACAGACTTGAATATACTGGTGGGGCCTGATAAATAATTCTTGAAGCTTCCACAAGCAGAAGGATAGAAGCTATGAGCACTAAATTACAGTCAACAGGGGAATGCAAAATATGTGAATTTATAATTGAATAGGGGATGAAGGGAACAGTGGAAGTTTATAAAACAGGAAAATGTGAGCTGAATAAATGAAAAACAAGACACAAGAAAACAAGAAAAAAAAATCCCCTTCCCTCTTGCCAAAACAGGAGGAATATGAGGAAACATGAAATGGGGTAATAAATTAAGGCCCCTTTGTTGACTCTAGGGGAGGAAAGAGATCGTTGGTCTTGTAATCAAATCTTGGGTTTGAATCTCACCTCTAATACTTGCCAGTTTTGTGATATGAGACTAGTTTTGCAGCCTCTATTTCCTCCTCTTTAAAACAGAGGTAATACTTGCATAGCATACTTTAAGGAGTTGTTGAAAAGAAAGTGTTTTGTTAACCTTAAATAGCTGAATAAATGAAAGTTATTATTATCTTTTGGAGACATTATCCCCCAAAGGCTTTTGTTCATTTTTAGATCATTAGGGATTGATGCAGTGAAAAGAGTACTGGATCTTGAGTCAGAGGATCTAAATTTGAATTCCCTCTCTAATATTGCTTTATTAACTGTGTGACCTTAGATAAATCAGTTAACTTCTCTGGGCCTCTTTTTGTTTTCATTTATAAAATAAAGGTGTTGAACTAGAGGGCCACAAAAAAATCACTTTTAGTTTCTAAGCTCTAACCCTTTGCCATCTATCAGTTTATGGTGAAATGAAATAAAGCAATAGAGAGTTGAGATTTGAAAAAAAGGACATTGTATAGAGTAGAATCACTAATGAGGATGCCTTTGGGGATCCTTCTTTTAATAAAAACTTTCTCTTATTTACATGTCAACATTTCCAAGTTGCACATCATCTAAACAATTTGGTTGCAAGCAACCACTGGAATTTTACTAGCTTTTGTTCTTAACCCAAAAGAGAGTATCATAAAAAAAGATATATTATTCCTCATCCTGCAAGAACCTTCTAATATTTGGATATGTTTTTGTTTTTGAGGAGAGGTATCAGAAAATCCACTGATCAAGAATCACTTCCTAATCTGATCAGGAAATAGATGCCGAAAGAATATCTAATCCAACCTGTATATGAATAAGAATCTTCTCTATGACAACCCTGCCAATAAGTCAGGCAATGGCCAGAGATGACGAACTTGTTACCCCTACCTTCACTCCACCCCCAGAGAGCTTGAATTATTAGAAATACTTTCCTTATATTAAGAGAATCTGTCACTTCTGCCCATCATTCCTGGAACTGCCCTCTGCAACCAAGCATAGAAAATCTAACCACTTTTCTACCTAATAGTACTTGAAATGCTTGTAGTCAGCTGTTATACTGGACCCTTCCCCAGCCCTGTCTTCACCAGGCTGAATATCCACAGTTCCTTCAACCAATCATCTTGGGCCACCATCTTATGATAGCACTCAGTGCTCAGAACTAAATAAATGGGGTCTGGTCAAGGGTTGAGACAACAAAACTAATACCCTTCTTCATTCTGAACACTAAGCTGTCTTAATATCACTCAAGAGCACATTAACTGTTTCGCCAGCCATAATACTTCTGCCACATTGAGTTTACAATCTGTAGGGACCCTGCTAGGTTTTTTGTTTTATATATTTAAAATAGTTTTAAAACCTCTTAAGAGGATTGCCCTTAAATAAGGACCACCCTAGTTCAACTTTATCAATCTCTCTCTCTGTCTTTTTCTTTTATATTACATATTGAAATAGACTGGTCTGTGCTGTTGCTTTTGTTAAATATAATATATTAAAATTAAATTGATCTGGGAAAATGTCCAGTTCTGTGTTAAAATTTGCCTGCTCTTTACTTCCATGATTTAACCACCCACTCATGATAAATGTGTGTTCAGTAGACTCTCAATTTAAATCTTATCATCAGATCAACAGAATGCAAAAAGTCAGTGAAATATGACCTGTGTGTGTCTATTTGCATAGTGTATCATTTAGAGGGCATGATCTTAAAACCACATAAGGCTTTCAATGATAAGTTCTGCTTCTCATGCCCATCCCCCATATTCGCACATCCACAGGCTAATATGAATTCAAATACGATCGTGTCGAAAGAAGAGTTTCGTAATTGCATTAAGAAGGCACATTGTAGCAATGGAATTCGTATCTAAAATATTGCAATCATTTGTCTTTTAATGTCTGGAGTAGCTTCCATATCTCCATTTTAAAAATCACATTCTGATGCACTATTTCCATTAATTTGCCGGTAATTAAGTCATGATTTGTATTGCTTCTTGCTTACCCAATGGTACAACTTGACTTTACTGTGCTATTACCTTGAATCCTCTGTGAATTGGAATAGCTATGTGGTCAATGCCCTTCAGAATTGTTGAATGGTAATTAAGGGGATGTTCTCCTCAGTGAAGCTCTGACTGCAAAGGCAGGAAGGCTCCTGGACCCAGCTCTTCCCTATTCAACACTTTGGCCACAGTGAGTTTTATATTCATTATGACATGTACCCAAGATATATGTGGTACATCAATGTAAGTAAACAAATACATTATTCAGGATAAATGACTAGCATTGCGGTTTGAACTGATTATACGCCAACCTACTACCTCAGTGTGGAGCTGTTGACAATAAAAATGATGATATTTCACCCACAGCTTCTAATATGAAGTACTTAGAATATATATGAATGTAAAGAGATCTACATATTCTCATCCATACATCATCATTGCCTCCATCTGCATTATGATCTGGACAGCCATCTGCCCATCCATGTATCAGTGAAAGGTAAATACTGACAGAATATTATGAGTTGTTGAAATCCGATTTAAAAAATAAATTAGTCCTATAAATGCAAACTTATGAGCAATGTAAGACAATCTGTTGTGTTAAATTTTTAATGAAGCCACTGAGGTGATGGGTAAGAGGCTGCTGTAAAAAAAAAAAAGTGTCTGCTCTAGAGAAGTACTCTGAGGTGCCTTTGTACTGCTTAACCACTGTGCACCCCAGCCCTGAAGCTAAGCTCTCACTCGTACATAGCACGCTCCCTTTAACAAAATAATTTGCTCTAGGCAACCCTGTACCTGGCAGTATAAAAATATTATTGATGTCATTTTACTTATGAGGAAGCTAGGGCGAAGAAAAGAGGAATGACTTTCTTGAGATCGGAGTTGGTAAGTAGCAAGGCTAGACTTTGAACTCATATCAGGAGACATAATGAAGACATGGAACCAGAGGATCTTTGTGCAACTCCTGATTCTGCCTACTTACTATCTTTTTGACCCTGAGCAAGTCACATAACTTCCATGGGCTTCAATTCCTTTATCTACAAAAGATTCAGTTGTTTTAATCATGTCCTACTCTTTGTGATCCCATTTGGGGTTTTCCTGGCAAAGATACTGGAATGGTTTGCCATTTCCTTCTCCAACTCATTTTACAGAATAGGAAACTGAGAAAATGACTTGCCCAGGGTCACACAGCTAGTAAGTGTCTGAGGCTGGATTTGAACTCAAGTCTTCCTGACTCCAGGCCTAGCACTCTATCCACTGTGTCATCTAGTTGTCCATCTGTAAAAGGAGATTGGATTCAATGTCCTCTGAGGTCCCTTTCAGCTCTGTGGATTGCTATCTGTTTATCATTTATAGATGCTATCTATCAAATGCAGCATCCATTCTGCTATATCTCTCTGCCTCTCATTACCACTAGTGTTCCAGCAACCAGGACTTCTCTTGACTTTTTTTTATCTAAGCCGGATTAAATCAAAGAAAGTCAGAAGTAAAAGAGACTTTAAAAGTTATATAATTCAGTTCTGTCATTTTATACCCAAGAAACCTGAGACCCAGTGAGAATAATGGATAGTCCCAAGGTCAGACACCTGGCTATCAATTGGTTAATCAATAAAATTAATTATGTACCTACTATATGCCAGGCACTATGTTAAGTGCTGGGCATATGAAAAAAGTCAAAAGACAGTCTCTACCTTCAAGGAACTTATTATCTAAAGGAGGAGATAGCATGCAAACAAAAATATACAAAGCAAGCTGTATATAGGATAAATAGGAAATAATTAACAGAAGGAAGGCTCTAAGATGTCAGTCTACTCTCCATCTACTGCTCTGTCTGGTTTCAACTCCACAGAACAAGATGTCCCTCTGGCGTAAGTTCAATACCTCTAATCGCATCACCATGCTGCTATCTCAAGCCTGGACTGATAACTACCTCCCTCAGTTTCTTCTACCTTCTGATTGAGAGGCTGGAGCCTGGAGTATCGAACTCTTCCCACTACCTTTCTTTACAGAAGACAGAAACTGGACTTTTTGGTTCACTCCATTCTGTCTACTATTCTGCCTGGTTGCAAATCCACCAAATGAAATGCCCCTGAGCTGGGTACCTTGTGGTGTTCCCCTCTCCTTTCCTGCCTCCTTTTATTTGTTATCTCCCTCCCATTAGATTGTAAGCTTCTTGAGGGCAGCACCTATTTTTTTTTGTTGTTTTATTTATTGTATCCTCAGCACTTAGCACAGTGCCTGGAACATAGTAGACAATTAATAAATGTTTACTGAATATTGGATATTGAAATTAAGAGCGGTTGAGGAAGGCTTCCTATTGGGTGGTAGCTGGCAACATTGTAACTTGAAGAACTCATGTCTTCTGGCCTCATGTCTAACATTTTACTTCCTCACGTTATCTCTCAATTTAATTCAACAAACACTTATTAAGTTCCTACTATACTCAATAGATTCTGCTAGGTGCTCTGAATCCAAAAATAGATAGTATACAATACTACTCGTAACAAGGATTTACATTTTAATGGAAAGAGAGGAAAACATAACACAAATAACTTGTGATTCAGAAGAAAGTAGAAGTTTAAAAAAAAGTATAGAATTTTTTTCCTAAAAAATATGTATATATGGAGGTTACTTTCAAGTAGGGAAAGGAAAGGAATAAACATTTGTATAATGCCTTCTATTCGCCAGGCACTGTGCTGTAAGTGTTTTTTTAAACAAATATTATTTCATTTGATCCTTACAACAGCTCTGTAAAGAGGGTGCTATTCTTACCCTCCTTTAACAGTTGAGGGAACTGAGGCAAACAAAGTTTAAGTGACTTGTCTGAGGTAATTCAGCTAGTGTCTGATTCCAGATTTGAACTCAGCCTTCCCTGACTCCAGGTCCAGCAAACTATCCACTATGCCACCAGCTGCCTAGGGGTAAGCTAGGTGTGAGGGGGCGGTGCAGAATTCTAGAAATACAAGGTTAGCTTCTTGCAATCAGTGCTAGGTGATTTGGGGCCTTCTCAACAGAATTTAGAAACTTCAACAGATCAGAGGAAGCTGAACAATATAGTCTACTTTGAGCAGAACATATTTTATGTAAAGGAAAATTCTGCAAGACAGAGCTGGAATTGATTGCAAAGGGCCCTGAATGCCAGAATGAAGAGCTTATAATTTATTCATTAGGCCATGGAATGCCATGGGAGGAGTTTTTGTATAAAGAATTAAAATGTTGCTGGCATATTATGACGTATGAAGGCAGCAGTGTGGAGGGTAGATAAAAGAGAAAATATAATGGAAGAAGAAAGACTGGTTACGAAGTAATTATAATAGCCTCCAAGAGAAGGAATGAAGGGCTTTATTTCAAAAGGATTTCCTGTGATGGGAAGGTTAATAAACTGATTTTGGACATACTAAATCTATCATGTAAACTAACAATATAGAGCAACGGTAATGTTATTTGTGTGTCATGCAAATTTGGAAATATTATGAGAAAGTGAGAGAATATGGGGCCAATATCTGAATCACAAATGATACTAGTAAAGCAATTTCAAGTAATGATGAAAAATAGAGCTGGATGTCAGAAATTAGTATTCTGTTCCTAAGTTAGGGTAGGATATCCAATAATGCATTTAACTTCCAGCAATGTTTTTGTTCCTAGAAAGTGATGCCAGAGATGTAGATAAAAAGGAAGTTCCCTTAATGACTTCAGAGGAGAACTGATTTAAGAATTATATACTCTCTAGAGAAGGCCTTCCTAGCATTATTTGTGTTATGGACCCCTTTGCCTATCTGAGGAAAACTATGAACCCCTTCTCAAAATTGTTTTTAAGTTGATAATATCAAATATGTAGGGTTAAAAAGGAAACCAATTTTTAAAATTCATCTATGTATGACTTCATACACACACATACACATGTATGTATGTGTATATATGTATGTATATATATATGAGTCTTCTCTTCTCCAAGATAAATATCTCCAGTTCCTCCAGCTGATCCTCATAAGAAAGGAAAACAAGGCCCCTTTGACATCATGGTTGCCTCCTCTGGCTGCTCAATGGCTTTAAATGGTAGAACCTAGCTTTGGTTACAATGTCTCCGATAGAGTGTGACAACAGCGTAGTAGAGATGGGCTATTACCATCTTATTTCAGGATGTTATGACTCTTCTTTAAGACTATATTAGCTTTTTGGGATGCCACATCACACTGTTGACTCATTCTGAGTTTGCAGCCTGTTAAAACAAATAAACAGAAAAAGCTTTTTTTTTTTCAGATACACTGATGACTAAACATGCCTGCAACCATCCTGTAACTTTGAAACTGATTTTTTGAACCTAAATGGAAGGCTTTGTATGTGTCCTTACTGAGTTTCATCCTATCCATTATTCATATTCACCCTGAAAGAATTGTAGTAATGGATCAACAAGAGAAACAAATGTGGTTTTATTAATGGCACTATAGAAGATATCATTACCATTGAGCTTAAAGAGTCATTCTAATGGTCACTGGACTTTTCCATTGGACTTGTAGCTGAAATGCTCAATGTGTATTGCCTCCCCCCATCAGAATGAAAGCATCTTGACAGTGGCACTGACTTACTTTTCTGTTTGGAGAATAGAAAACCCTATAGAGAGATTTATATTCAAGGACACAAAAGCAAATGCATTCTTGCAGACATGATTTAAAAATAACTCACTTCCTTACATCGAGGCTTTCTAGTATATGAGGTGAAAAAGTGAATAGTAAATGTTGTGGGTTTTTCTTTCTTTTTTACATAATATATTCAGTTAAAATAATCAGCTTGAGGGAATGGTTGACAATATCCTTCCTCCCCTCTAAGAAAATCAGCTGAGGGAGTGGTTATTAATTGCAAAGACAGCTAAGCAACAAAGTGGGTAGAGTGCTGGATTTGAGCAAGATTGAATCCTGCCTCCAAATGCTTTCTAGCTCTATCACCTTGGGTAACGCACTGAGCCTTTCTCATGCTCAGTTTCCTCATCTATAAAACTGAGATAATAATAGCACCTAAATCACAGCATGGCTGCGAGCTACAAATGATGTAATGTGTTCATTTGTCCATCCTTAGTTTTCAAAGAGGACCAATGACTTGTGGATGAACTGGATTTAAGTGAGGCAGAGTTGCACAAAGTTATCAACCTCATTCTCTCTTCCAGAGTCATAGAAGTCCAGTGGCAAAATAGAAATCAGGACAACTGGTGATGTAACACATAAAAAATGCTTTGCAAACCTGAGAACACTATATAAATGCTGGACATTCATGGTTTTTCCCCCTTTCTAAGACAATTACTAAAAAGTTGTGACTAATTTTATTTTAGAAATATGATATTACTTTCCTCAGCAAAAACTGAATGGGGATATCTTTCAACATATAAATCTACAGGATTCAAATCCTTACATTTCCATGATGCTACTGCTTTGTATATAGAAAGATGGAAGGAGTTGAAGAGGGAAGGGGAAAATGGGAAGTGAGGAGGGGGCAGCAGATATAGTTTAGAGAGGGCCAGCCTCAAGATAGGAAGACTTGAATTGAAGTTCTCCCTTTGACACTAAAAGTATGGCAAATCACTTACCTCTCAATGCCCCCAGGCTACTGTCTAAGAGCATAAGACTGTTTCCACATTGGCAAATATGTAGATCTATGACATCACAAGTCAAAAAATAATAGGATTGGCCTTTTATTGAACTTCTCTTTTTTTTTAATTTTCCGCCCTCCATCACTAGCAAGGAAAAAAAATCATAACAAAAACATCTTTGTGCCTATATTTGTCTTATTAAAGAGATGTTCCTTTATGTTCTGTTTATCTACTCAAAATCCAAAGTTTTTTGAAATCAGACTGATTACAGTTCTTGTTTAGAAATGTATTTTACTTGCAGCTAATGGAAAGTAGCTGATTCCCTCCTAAATATTACACAAATGGATTTACCACATATCCCTTTGTATATGTACATTCATATATATATATATATGTCTATATACATATATATATGCATATTGGAATAGGGACACACATCCATGTGCATACACACACACATATAGACATCTACACATAGTGTTTTTCATTTAAAAATGTTTTACTGATTCCTTGTTTATCAATGACATTAAATTCATGAGACTGATCAGGTTTCTGGCTACACATGTGTTTAATAAACATTGTAAGATTCATACTAATAGATAAGTTATCATGTTAAGTTGGGTCCCCACATTCTATCATGGACCCAGACAGAGAGGAATTTCACAGATCTAGGCTTAAGTTTAGCCTCGAGTCCTATGAGCTTCATGTAACATAGATCTTGAAAATTTGGAAAACTGATAGGAACTTCAAAGCCCATGCAATGAAATGAGACTCCATCTTATACAGAAGGGAAGAACAAAGAGACATTTGAATTTCCAGAAACTCTTGGACCTGAACTCTTGTTTTTAGTAATCAATCACCTGGGAATCAAAAAAGCGGTTAAAGTCAGAGATTTTCTGGAAAGCTAAAGAACTGTACCCTAAATTAGATTCCTTGGCTAGTAGATACATTCCAGCCCATTTGAGGTCAAGGACCAGTCAACTGCACCTCCAAATTGGCTTCAGATATATGTTTGCTGGTTTTGTGTGTGTGTGTGTGTGTGTGTGTGTGTGTATTCCTTTTATTTCTTTGTTATGGCCAACAACCTTCCACAAAAGGTATCCTTTTAAAGAAAACTTGTTGTTAAGTGATTGGAAAGACCAAAGAGCTTTCCCAAACCCCAATTCAAGGATCTTATATAAGATTTCACCCAAATCCTCACTGAGTCTCAGTTTCCTCAAGGGGATAAAAACATTTAAACTATATCTACCAGAGAGGATCATAGTAAACAAACCTCTTTAATAAAACTGAAAGCTTGAGAGCAGTGTGACCTATTATTACTATGGCGACCTCAACTCCAAAGAGAAAGTGGTATGAGCTCTGCTTTTTGTAGAATGCCCAATTAGGTCTGAGTTGTGATAGATCAGATTCAAATTCAAATTCAACAAACAGTGTGACCACTTAATATATTCCAGGCCCAATGCTCAGGGACCTGGAAAGCTAATTACAGCTTAGGGAGACCTAAGTTTCACCACAGAAGGCATTTAGATTAAAATCTGGGGAAATGCTATGAATATTCTCAAGTGTAAAATTCTTACTTTTCTCATTATTCATCACTTAAATTCTAATTCATATTATTACATCAATTCAACAGATATTTATTAACTATCTACTACCAGCTCTTTTCTGAGTACTAGGAGAGATGCAAAATTTATATATGACCTTATAGTCCAGTAAGTGAATATAGGAAATATGAAAATAACTGTTGTTCTGTTTATATATAACAAGTGCATAAGGGAAGTGTAAATTGCTACATTAGAATCAAGATTACAAGTATACTTAGTGATTAGGTAGCTTGGTGGCACAGTGAACAGAGAACTAGATATGGATTCAGGAAGACATATTCAAATTCTACCTCAGACACTAGCTTTGAAACCCTGGGAAAGTCATTTAAATTCTATCTGTCTTGGCTTTCTCATCTATAAAATGGGATTGATTATAGCATCTCTCTCTTAGGGTTATCATGGGATAAAATGAGATGATATTTGTAAAGCTTTTAACAGAGTGCCTGATACATGGTAGGTACTTATATAATGCTTGTTCTAATCCTGAGGCAAGTTACAGTTTGTATTTAATAATAGAACAGGTATCACAGTGGATAGAGTGCTGAGACTGAGTTAGGAAGATTCCTATTCCTGAGTTAAAATCTGGTCTCAGGCACTTCCTAGTTTGTGACTCTGGCCAAGTCACTTAACCCCATTTGCCCCAGTTTCCTCATCTGTAAAGAGAAGGAAATGGCAAACTACTCTAGTATCTTTGCCAAGAAAACCCCAAAAGGGGTCATGAAGAGTTGGAAACAACTGAAAAAATGACTGAACAACATTTATATAATGCTTTAAGGTTTACAAACATTATAATTAAATCCTCACAACCACCCTGCAAGGTAGATTGCTATCATTTTTCATTTTATAGATTAGGAAACTGATCCTTTCTAAATCAATGAAGACTTCCTAGAGAAGGCTGAAGTTGATTTGGGTTTTAACAGGCTGTAAGTAATTCTGTAGACAAAAGAAGGACATTCCAGGGAATGTTCCACATATGAAAGCTGGATAGTGAAGAATTTGCACAGGTGACAGCAATGACTCACAAAGGAAAACTTTTAAGATGAAAAGGCTTTCTAGATCATCAGTCCAGCCCTCTCATTTTACTGCTTAGGAAGCAGAAGTCCTTCAAAGTTGAAGATTTCCCACAATGATAGCTCTAGTAAATGGTAATACACAAGATTCAAACACAGGACCTGACTCCAAATCTAACTTTCTTCCCAGTGATCCAAAATTCAACGTGGTATAAAGGATAGTGAAGGAAGTAATATGAGGTATCTCTGGAAAGGAAAAAAAAAGATTTGAAAGGGGTATAAAGGAGATATTATGAGGGGACTCTGGATGAAGAAGCATCACTGGGCTGGAGAAGAGAGGTCTGAGAGCATCCTAAAAAAAGTTGGGGAAGGAGAAGGAAAATCAAAAAGGCAACTGGGTGACTCTGTGGCTAGAGCACTAGATCTGATGAAAACCTGAGTTCAAATTCTGCTTCAGCAATCAATTAGCTGTGTGACGCTAGTTGAGTCACTCAACTACTTTCAGCCTCAGTTTCTTCATCTGTAAGATGGAGATAATAATACAACCTACCTCAAAGGGAAGTTGGGAGAATCAAATGAAATAACTCACTAAGTATTTTGCAAACCTAAAAGCACTATTTAAGTGCTTGATATTAATAGCATTATCATTAGTAGTAGTAGTAATAATAATGATAACAATAATAAGGTGAACTAGACTTAGAGGAATTAGAGATATGAAGTCAAACCCTACCCTCTCCATCATTTACTATCTGGTTAACCATAGGCAAATTATTTCACTTCAGTGAATATAATAATACACTAATTATTCCTATAGTGTGGGGTTATTGGGACCTACTGTGTATACGGTACTCTTTTAGGTACTAGAGATATAAAAACAAACAAAAAATATATAGTCGTTACCCTCAAAAATCTTGCATTCTACTGCGTGAATCCCCGGTTGTCTGAGCTCCAATCTGCTCATCTGGAAAACGGGGATGGATTTGGACTACACACTTCAAAGCATTATTTTGAAAATCAAATAAGGTAATGAACGTAAATGTAAAGTATTTTATTCATTTTGAAGTAATATACAAATATCACCTATCATAGGACAATTCACTTTCCCCATTTGAACCTCAAATTTTGTTATCTACAAAATAGATTTAATAATACTTATATATCTTCCTTATGTGGTTGATGTGAAGAAAGTACTTTGCCAAACAGGATAGAAATGTTAATTCTAGGAGTTAGGAGTTGAAAGTGATTAAATGGTCTTAAGTAAAAATACATGACCAGATCTGTACATAAAGTAGAGACATTCTGCCAGCATCTGAAAGTTATTAAGTATGGATTGATTTCTCCATACCTTTTGACTCAATGAAAGACAATTAATATTCTTTTCAATGGTTTCTTACTATTTTTGCTCCTAATTTTAAAGGAAGTAAGATATGAAGTAGGCATAACCTCCAAAATTCCGTCTGTTCTGTGAATAATTTGATACCCATTCATTTCTAGGTTCTTCCTGATTTTCCACCATCATAGACATGCATTGAAATTCCAGAACTTAGATGTCCTGTAGGTATGAGCAGTTTGAAAAACTGAGTCCTCAAACCTTTCAAAAAGGATGCTCAGACTGTTTTTTTTTCCATGAAAAGAAAGGAGAAAAAAAGAACAATAAGTTTCCTTGACTTGTTCCCTCATCCTATTATCCATATTCATTTGTTAATTAACTTCATTAGCATTTTTCTTTATTTCAAATGCAGTCTATCCAGGTACATTTCCCATAGCAATATTAGAAAACAAACCACGGTGCTGAATTTCTGACACATGCACTTTTACTAGAAACTGTTTAATCTTTCTCAACACTAAAAGGAAATTAATTGTCTAATATATTAAAGCAATTAAACAAACCACTATAATTATTGTTATCTGCAATGATGACACTTTCATAATAGCATATTAAATCAAATTAAAATAAACTATAAAAGAAAAGCTCTCTTAGTAACTTTGAGCTGCATTATCAAGCCAATGGATGAGGCAACTTGCCATCCACCTGCAGAGAGGAGGTTTTCATGTTTCAGTCTCTAGAGTGGGAGATTGGCAATGATAAATATCAGTCCTCCCTTTTCCCCTCCAACTGATAGTGATTTTACATCTCCTGAGGTTTTTAGGTTGATTTTTTGCATCCAACATAATTTAATCATGACAATTGATCTCATTACAGATTTGTATTTTTTCTTTGTTTTTTTTCTTAATTTTTAAGAGCAATAACTTGAACCTGTATAGTCCTCTATCCACATTTTATTTGTGGCAAGGCATACTGTATGCGTGATTTCATTTTAGCCAGCACAGTCACACAGGCAAATAGCATAGGCTTTGTTCTCCCCATTTACTTAAGAGGAAACTGAGGCCTAGAGGAGATAAGTGACTTACATCCAGCCATTGAAAAAGCTGTGTATAGAAACCATGTACTCTACCTCTAAGTCCAGGGAATCTACCTCTACCATCCTGAATTTTAATTAGCAAATAACAGTTTATGTTCATGGGGGTGAAGATGTAAGGTATAACTCATTTTGTACGTAAAGAGTTTAGTGGCAGAAAGGGTAAGAAAAAAAAATTTGTGTAAGCAAATAGATTAAATCAACTTATGAATAAAAAAAAACATTCGGAAAAGACATAGACACATTGTTTTGGGGACCAGATAGAGAACTATCCCCCAGATTAATATAGTGAAAAGACCTGTTTGAAGGCAGATCAAGGACTGAGGTGATGATGGCTGTGGTCCATTGGCTCATTTGTATGTTGATGATTACAGAGTTTTAAAGGTTTTCACTGAGAAATAGTAAATCAAGTAACTATTGAATATCATGGGAAGATTGTAAGAGGTGTGTTGGGTTCTTAACTGGCAGAAAAGTGAAATAATTGAGTTTCACATCATAAATTAGAGACAAATAACTGCTTATGAGAAAGTATGGATGTGAAACAGGAAGTCAGGTAAGAAATAGGAAAAAGAAGAAATTATAGGAAGAGAAAGACAGCAGATGAAATAGTAGAGTAAATTGACTATAAGAGGAAACACAAGACTCTGAGAACAGAAGACACAGAAGCAGCAAGAGAAGCTGTTTTCAACTGTGACAGCTGACTCTTCAGCTGTTTTCTGGGAGCCTGATGATTGGAAGAGAGGCATTGTTTGCTGATTGACTGTAGGAAGACTAGGTCAGCTGACAGAAGTCTTTAGCTACTGTGATGAGGGGAAGAAAGCTAGCTACTGCTATGTATAGAGCACTCTATCTTATTGCTTTCTAGTACCATCTAGAATCTAATAATAAAAGAGAAACACCCTCAGGGTTCATTGTTGCCTTCTGCAGAATGCTGTCATCTATAAAGCAGAAATGGTGCTAGGAGCTGTGCTAATTGGAAAAAAAGCTTTGCTGTGCAAAAAGCTGATTTCAAAAAGAAGCCTGTTGAGTGAAAAGCTGGCTGAGTTTCTCTATATTGCTCAGATAGTCAGCTTGGGGAGCTTTGTAGTTCTTTGGCTTAAGAGTACTTGCCACTGAATAATTTCAATGTTGTAATACACCCAAATATGTTTACATAAATACACACACAAACACATGACCATTTACTTAAAAAAAAAACACATTAGCCTTTTCAGTGCTCTGTTAAAGGTGATTGTGAGCTAAAAGAACTTGTCTTCATCTACTCAAGAGCAGCAAAGGAATGATTAGGAAAAAAAGCAACTTCATGTGACACAGATTGTTCTAGAAGAGATCAAGGATATTAAAACTGCACCTCACTTTTGTGAGGCCCTAAACACATGTATTGTCCCACTCATGTGCCTCATTGTTAAGTTTCTGTAAGTGTTTACCCACCTTCCCCCACAGACACTATATATATAATTGGGCATATTTCTGTATAGACTGCGATGTTTTGATTATTTTTGCTTTTGCTTTCTAGAAAGTGACTGAATTTTGGCAATTCCCTCTTTTTCTTCTATCTAGTAAATGTCATTATTTCTGTTTTTGCCCTATTATTTAGTAAATGTTTATTTTAGAAGTTAATAGTGTCATAGTGACTGATTTGTATAAATATGAAGCACAATGGTTGGGGTTAGGGCGACATTTTGTAGCAATATATTTTTCCCACCTCATGACTGGGGCTGGGTTGGGGAGAGAGACAGAGACAGAGACAGAGAGAAAGAGAACTTCCATCTACCTTCTTTTGTTAAAGTCTGCAAAACAAGGGGTAGCTCAATGGCGTAGTGAATAGAGCTCTGGCTTTGGAGTCACAAGGACCTGAGTTCAAAACCAGCCTCAGATACTTGGCACTTAATAGCTATGTGACCCTGGGCAAGTCATTTAACCAAAAAGCAAAAAAAAAAAAAAAAAAGTATGCAAACCAGGAGTCAACAGAATATACAATAGCATCTTTAAAATACTGGCAATTTGCACACATCAGCACAGGAGAGATCATAAACTGGTTTCTAGCTTTAGGAAAATACTATAGAAAAAGTTACCCAAACCTCAAAATATTTTATTTTTCTTAAAGGTCCTGGTTAAAAAAATAGAATTGTGAATATAGCTTCTTTGAAAACACACATGCATGTGCACGCGCACACACATACACACACACAAACACTTTCTCCATTATCTAACCCTGAGTCGTATAGCAAAGCAGCCATGGCTGTGGTAGGCCTCTGATACTGGGTAGGGTGGAGGGGTTAAGAGAAGAAGAAGACTACCTAGCATACCTGATGCTGATATGCAGGCAATTTGGGTACATGAGTCAAACCAGAGAGACAGAAAGGTGCTATAGGTTTCAAATTAAGTATCATACCTATGGGCAACACTGACTGCATGGGTTGATCTGATGCCGCACCAAAGGTAGAAATGTCTACCACCAACTAAACTATGGTCTATAGATGTCCATGTATCATCTAGGCAAGTCACTGTTCCAATGTGTATTTTTAACGTATTGTGTTATTCTCCCCCTCCCCCTCTACATACACACACCTTCTAATGTGAATGGTTATTCCAAACTTCAGATTAGTTATGAAGAATTTTCAGAAGACTCCATGATGTTTCAGGGCTTTATGTAAGCAGCATGCTGTCATTCACAAACGAAAATATCTGGAAAACCTCAAACACCATAGGGAGGCCCTCTTCAGTTTGGGCCTTGTGCTGATTCACCTCCATCAAAGTGGTAAACATCTTTGGTGAGCGTGTATCTCCCTGTTTTATTATTCAATTTCTATGAATAATCAGAGACTAGCAGAACAAAGTTTATATTTCTGTTCTTAAGTCTTTCAAGCAATCTTGAATAATTTTGACCTATGCCTGGAAGATGTCTTTTTCGAAGACAGTGTCTAAGGTAGTATTTTGCTTTAATGAATTAAATGTTATTATTGTTTTTGTTTTTCAAGAAATAATAAATATGGTAGGATCTGATATTCTCTACATATTTCTATGAATTGTGGGGTGGTGAAGATATATAGTCTATTTTGGAATATTACTTACCTTAGGCTGCCTTTTCCCTACTCAGAGTCTCATTGTGGATGTCTTTGATGTGCACGTATATTATTTTCATAAAAAATGTATACAGACAAGAAAAAGAGGCGTATAGCTCAGTGGATGTTTATATTCTTTTGGCTGCTTTTTTTTTAAGATTTCAATAAGAGCCATGATTTTTCCACAACTTTAATCTCTCTCACTACTTCAGATACCTTGTTAATTCAGTTAATTCAGAATTGTATAACCTTCAGAAAATTTTTGGTGTCCATTTAACTCAGCTGCTAGCTGACACAGTAGACAAGAGTATCAGGCCTGGAGTCAGGAAGACATACCTCCCTGACTTCAAATCTGGTTTCAAACACTTACTGGCTGTGTGACCCTGAGCAAGTCACTTAACCCTGTTTGCTTCAGTTTCCTTACCTGTAAAATGAGCTAGAGAAGGAAATGGCAAATCACTCCAGTATCTTTGCCAAGAAAACCCCAAATGGGGTCTTGAAGTGCTGGACACAACTGAATACAACTGAACAACAGCCCAGCTTCTTTTCAAATATTTGTCCTCTTTTGTGCTCTTACTATTCCCTCTATAAGAACATCCAGAACTGTCATGTGAGAGTTCAATAGTAGTATATCCATTTTCTTCCTTAAAGGTAGAAAAAAGTGATTATCATTAAAAATACTTTAAAATGCTTTACAAATCTGTTCTACTTTGTCTCTGTTTGTTGTGCTTTCATTTTCATCTTTGAATATTTTTAAGGTGATTTGGTTCAGTTAGGTCTCTTACCAAAGTTTGTTTTAAATTAGTTTTATGATCCTCTGTTTTATGATGCTACATTGCTCACAATACTCTGTCATCTTCATGAGATTTTGAAGAGTTTCTATTTTAAACTGATATTGTCTTTGGCAGCTCTCTCTCTCTCTCTCTCACGCTCTCCCTTACACTCTCTCTCACTCTTGCTCTCTCTCTCTTTCTCTTTTTCCTTCTCTCTTTCTCTCTCTCTCATTGGCAAGCAGGCAAATACTGGCCAAGTCAATTTTCAGTTTCTTTTGAGTTTCCTTTATATTGTAATTAATTTATGGTGGTTAAATTTCTATTTGGTATTATTATTATAATCTGTGTCGATGCCCTACTTTCATCTGTATTCCATTTTTATATTCAAAACCTTATTAAAATTGGTAAGAATATAACAGCTTTATTTTGTACTTTATATACTTCTTTTAAATTTTATTCTTTCTTTGATCATTATAGATCCAATTATAGTTTGCCTAAATATATAACAGATTTTTTTAAATAATCTTTTGGAAATTAAAGGAAGTTATAGGCAAACAGTGAAAAAATAGTTACCACATAACTCTATTATTATATGAATTTTTAAAATATTTATTTCAATTAAAAAGTATTAATTGATATGTTTTAGTTGCAATGTCACTTTGTTTTATCATCTTTCTTTACCAAGAATGTGCTTATAGGCCAAGTAAAAGTTCTGTAAAAGACAAGTTTCTTTTTGTTTGAAGTGTGCCATCCACTAGGACCAATATAGCATATAAAACAAAATTTAATCCATCCCTAGTTCCCTCTAAAATAATCTGGATTAATGGTACAAAACTTTGTTATTAAGACAAAAAAATTCAAAAATGGTTGGAACAGTAGTTGAAATATATAGAAATGAATTTCCATCCATTATATAATGTAATATATGTAAATATAGGCTACATGTGTTTAATTTTCTTCCTACTAAATTAGCAAATGTTCATTAATTATCAATACTCAAATACCTAAATAGATCTCTGACTTCATACATGTGGAGACAGTCTCCATAGTTGCAGACCTCAATCCATTCATATTTGGCCACTCTGTAGGATGTTTACTTCAGTCTTCCCATAAGGTTATTGTAGGATAGTCACCCAACAATGCCAATATGCAAGTAGAGTAAGCATGGTGCCCATCAGTTGTCCTTCATTCCCACCACATGACCAAGCCAACTTCTTTTTTATCTCACCCTTTTCTATGCTGCTATCCTTTGCGCTTCTCTAGTACATTCATATATGTTATGTGCTGACGCCTACTTATATCTATTATGAGGTATTCCATTACCCTCAAAGGAATTTTCAGTTTATGAAAATGAGAATAATCAATAAATATGTGAAAGTCACTCACATTTATATATAGTACACTAGGCTTCACAAATCATTTCTCTCTGAATTATGATATATTCACAAGTCAAAAAAGTTAGGGTTTATATTTCAACTACTCCACTTACAGGCTGTGTGTTCTTGAGCAAATCATTTCCCTCTCTTGGATTCAATGTTTCCCTTTTTAAATGAAAGATAAAGACTAGATTCTGAGCTCCTTTCCAGTCATAATATTATGTGAAATTGGTAAGTATAGTTGTCCCCATTTTCTAGATAAGAAAACAAGAGCACAAAGGCTTTAAAAGATTTGCTCAGGGTAACATACCTAGTATAGATAGAATTTAGACTCAGACCCTTTAATATTAAATGCAAAGTCATGCCCATATTACCCAATGGCCTTTTAAAAACTCTATATGAATACTTGATGTGCCAATAACTGCCCATTAAGCCAATGACCATTATTATACAGTTTCATTCAGGGCTTTCAATTTTGGTTTGAACATCAACTAACCAGGAAATTATTAACAGAGAGTAATCAGATGGTTGATATTAGCCAGTTAATAATAGTTAGTTATCTGTGTGTATGAGTATTTATATGCTGCTATACTTTAAAGAGAATTCCAGCTTCTTTTCCTTTGTTTCCTTTCATTGACAGAGACCACGCAATAACCTTGTGTTTCTTCATTTTTAATGGTGCACTGGCCCTGGAATATTGATCCTCCTAGGTACAAGAACACTATGTCCTTGAGGGTCCATGTTTTCTTTCTTTCTTTTTCTTTGTTTGTTTTTGACTTATTTTCTTTCTTTAGGAAATGATCTGAAATTTCTTCTTCTTTGTCTTCTTCTTCTCCTCCTCCTCCTCCTCATTCTCCTCCTTCTACTTCTCCTTCTCCTTTTTCACTTCCTCCTCCTCCTCCTTCCCACTTCTCCTTTTCCTCTTCTCTCTCTTCTTCCTCCTCCTCCTCTTTCTTCTTTCTCCTCTTTTTCTTCTTTCTATTCTTCCTCCTTCCTCCTACTTCTTCCTATATTTCAAATGTTGTGGGGATATCTAAATGCAGAAACTCCTTTCGTTGATATAGAATTATGACTGAATTGAATGATAATGTCCCAAACCAGACTGAAAAGTTAAGAAGAGAGTGAAAAGAGAAGTAGAAACCATAATTGTAGATGACTTTCTCAAGGAGTTTAGTCACAAAGGGGGTGAGAGATATAGGATGATAGCTAGTAGGGATGGATGAACTGATGTTTTTACTTTTATTTTTTTAAAGGCTTAGAAAATGAAAATGTGGCAAGGATGGACAGAGCTACTATTGGAAGAGATTGGATGTTAGAGAGGCTGGGGATAATTGTGGGAGTAGTTTGCTGGAAAAGTCAGAAAAAAGATGGAAGCCAGGTAAAATGAAGATGAGTAGAGAAGGAGGAGTTCTCAGCAAATGTCTCAATCTTTTGGGTGAAGCATAACATGAGGTACTCAGTTGAGAGGGCAGGACAGGGTTGCTATAGGGGTATGTGAGGAAAAATGAGGTTTGTAACAAATGCTTTGAAGAGCAGGCAAGTGAATTTGAGATGAAGAGAATGTTTGACTTGCTGCAGAGAAGGCCCAGTTGAGATTTCATAATATAAATTTGTAGTGGTTTAGCTCAGCACAATTTTGTGATTTACTTCAGCCCTATTCAATGCCAACTGAATAGGAGCTAAGGAGAAGTACGGTGAGAGTAATCCAGGGTTAGGGCTTGGCAAGCAATGAATGTTCATAAGAAAATAGTGAAAAGGAATCAAAGGTTGCAGATAATATAGACAAGTTAATTTCATGGTACGTTGAGATAGGGAAAGGAAGAAAATACAGTCAATACAGAGATGTTGGTCTGGAAAAGAGCTGAGGAGTGGAGTGAATGAAGGTCACAATGAGGACAAAGAGGTAAGAGGATGAAAGAGCTTTTGGTAACAGGGCTACCTAAGTTGAAGTAACTGAAAGAACACAGTACTATGTTTACAGTGATGGGGGGGAAATCATTACTTGAAAACAAACCGAAAAAAAGAGACATTGAAGAAACTGTAAACCTATCTCTCATAGCTTAAAATGTGAATGTATTAAACACTCCAATAAAATCAAAAAAGTGTGACAAATTGGATGAGAAAACAAAACTCTAAAATCTGTTGCTTACAAGAAACACATTTAAAAACAAAGACATTCAAAAATAAAAATTAGAAGTTGGAAAAGAATTCTACAATGCATCAAGTGAATCCAAGAAAGCAAGAGTCACAATTATGTTATCTACCAAAGCAAAATCAAACATTCAAAAAAGTGATGAACAAAGAAACCATATTATGCTAAAAGGAACCACAAAAAAACAAGCCAATATCAGGAATGAACTTGGAGGAACATTATGAGAGCTATAAGAAGACATAGCTCCATAATAGTGACAGAAGACTTCAATATCCTTCTCTCAGTTTTGGATAAGTATAACAGAAATATGAACAAAAACAGAATAATAGAATTAAATTCCTGGAGAAGCTAGAGTTAAAAGATTTATGACTTCCTTTAAAGGGGACAGTAAAAGAATACACACATATGTATTATGTGTGTATATATATACATACATACACATATGTATATATGTGTGAATATATATATATATTTCTCAGTAGCACATGGAACTTTCACAAAAATTTATCAGGTAGTAGGGCACAAAGATATTGAGACAAATTATGTAAATGGTTCATATATCTCTTATAGATAATAAGGCGTAAACATAATAATTAGTTAAGAAACCACAAACCCCAGATAGATACCAAAATAGAAACTTAACAATGAAATCTAATGAGTGTGTCAAAGAACAAATCATAGAAAAAAACAACGTGTAAAATAAAATTACAGTGATGCGACAATATTCTAAAATTTCTGGTATTCAGCTAAATCAGTCCTCAAGGGAAAAAATCAAATATCTATAAACATATATTAACAAAATAGACAAAAAGAGAATTAATGAACTAAAATGTATTATAAAAATTAGAAAGCCAACAAAAGTTGTAAAATAATCACAAAAGATGAGATATTACAAGTAGAAGGAAAATAGATTAATTAGAAACAAAAAAAAGCCCAGAGAAATCATAAATAAGACTAAAAGCTGATTCTTTGAAAAGACCAAATAAACTGATAAACTCTCGACTAATCTGATTTAAAAGAAAAGAGTAGAAAATACAATCATTAAAATAGCAAATGAGCAAGGTGAATTCATAGCAAAACCAGGAGATATAAAAAGACTAATCAGAACATATTATGAACAGTTTTATGCCAATAAAATTGAAAACCCAAAATAATTAGAGGAACATCTTCAAAAATATAAAATACCTAAAGTATCAGAAGACAAAATAGTGTTCTTAAAAATCCTGATCTCACAAAAGGAAAAGATCTAGGTATAAAGAAACTACTGGAGTGGGGAAATGACAACAACAAACTCCTGGCATTGATGGATTCATAAGAATATTCTACCAAACTTTGAAAGAACAGTCGGTACTCATGAATCACAAATTATTCTCAAAATCTAGAGAAAGAAAGAACTTCACCAAAATCTATTTGTGAAACAAATATAGTCCCAATATCTAAACCTGTAGAAGATAAAATAAAGAAAGAAAACTACAGGCCAATATAATTAGTGAACTTTGACTCAAAAAATTTAAACAATATTCTGTTAAACAGACCATAGCAATTTATACAAGAAATCACTTGTTATGACCAAGTGGAGTTTATATCAGGGATGCAATGATACCACAACTGGAAAACAATTTACATAATCACTATATTAAAAACCAAAATATCCACAACCATATGATCAGATCAATAGACGCAGAAAAGCCTTTGATAAAATATACCACTTTTATGTTAAAAATTCTACAAAATATAGATTTAGAGGGACTTTTTTTACTATTATAAAAAGCATTTTTTCTAAAACCAAAAGTAAGCATCCTATGCAATAGGGATACAGTAGAGACTTTTCCAGCAAATATAGAAGTGAAGCAAAGACACCCACTCTTTCCACTATTATTTGATATAGTTGTGGAAATGCTAGCAAGAGTTATGATAAAGAAATTAAAAGAGAAAAGATAGGCAAAGAGGAAACAAAATTGTCCCTGTTTGCTGATATGATGGTTTTCTTGAAAAGTCCTAGCCAATCAGCCAACATACTAATAGATACATCAATAGGTTTAGCAAAGTTGTAGGCTATAAAATTAATCCCTAAAAATCAACAATATTTCTATATAATAATAGCAAAACAAAAGAAGCAACACTAGAAATAGTAATCTCATTTTAATAACTACAAAATACATAAAGTACCTGTGCATTGACTTACCCAAGGACAACAAAGACTTATACAGATTAAATTACAAAGTGCTTTTTTAAAGAAAGGACAATTTAAATACCTCATGGCTAGGCCATGCCAAAAAAAAATTTAAAATGACTGCACTACCAAACTTAATTTACACTTCTAATGCCATTCCAAATTAAAATTACCAAAGGATTACTTTATAGAACTTAGTAAAATAATAACAAAATTAATTTAAAAACAAAAGAACTAGAATATTAAGGGAAATGCTGAAAAGAACTAGAAATGGAGCAAGAACAGCATTTCTAGAACTTAAACTATTTTATAAAGTAGCAGTTATCTATACCATCTGGTACTGGTTAGAGAACAGAGAGAAAAATCAGTGGAACAGACTAGACAAAGAAGAATCAGATGGTCAAAATCCTCTATCATTCAAGTATTTGAAACATGGATAGAGATAGAGACAGAGATAGATCACTATGTATCAATACATCTATCTATCCCCATGAAATTGTCTCTTCTCCAGACAAAACATCCTCTGTGTCTTCAACTGAACTTCATATATGGTGTGGTGTATTAAACATAGTGTAATTCAGAGTCAGTAATACCTGGGTTTAAATCCCTACTTATGTATTTACTGCAGGTGTAAGCCTGGAAAAGTCATTGAACCCCTCTATTTCCTGTACTATAAATATGGATAATAGGTGAACCTACCACAGAGAGTTGTGGGGATCAAATGAGATTATATGTGAGGATCAGATTAGAATGTATGCGTGTGTCTGTGTGTGTGTGTGTGTATTTCTGTAACACTTTACCAACCTAAAAATGCTATATAAATGTCAGATCTTATTATTGTTATTATTATTATATTATTATATTGAAAGAACCTGTGGTTCTTTACCACCCTAGCTGTCTTGTTATGTACATTCTCCAGTTTGCAATATACTTCCTAAAGCATTGTACCCAGAAATGAACACAGCACTCTAGATGTAACAGAGACAGGACAGAGGAAAATGAGGTTATCCAATGTATTTTTGGACAATAAGCATCTCTCTGTAGCATAAATTTGCACTAACGTAACAGTACATTAGCTGTCTTAACTGTCATACTACTATTGACTGACCTTGAATTGGCAGTCCACTCTGATACCCAAACTTTTCCCCCAAGATGATCTACTGTTTAGCCATTAGTGGGTTGTTAGTTTTGGGGTTTTTTGGTTTGTTTTATTTTAATTTTTTTGAAACCAAATTTCAGACAACATATGCACATTAAATTACATTTTATTGTATTTGTACCAATGTTCTAAACTGTCAAGAACTTTTTGGATCCCATTTCTTCCTTGAAATATGTTAGCTATCACTCTAAGCTTTCAGTGTCATCTACAAATTTTGCAGGCATTCCATTTATGACTTTGTCCTAGTTATTGATAAAAATGTTAGAGTATAAAGACAAAAAATACCAACGAAACAAATTGGTTATTTGACAAGGATCTCATGTTTGGAGATTAATATATAAATCAAATATTTGTTGATTGCTAAAAACTCAAATTTTTGACACCCCATAACCCTCTTTCTGCCATGTCTTTACCATAACTGCAAGAATGGAAAGTGTTCACATAATAATGAGACTCATTTATTATTTGTTATATCATAGAACAATTGCTTCCCTGAAAAATAACATTAAAATTATCTATTTTTTGTTATCATTATGATGGTGATGAGTAACTATCTCATAAATATAAGATTAAGTTGTTTGAATAAATATTTTAAATATAAATAAAGAGAGACAAAGAGAAAGAGAGAGGCAGAAAGAGACAAACAGAAAAGGAAGGAGAAAAGAGAAAGGGAGATTATCTCTCACCAACAAACCTTTAAAGTATTGCAGATCTCTGAATTCTGTAAAAAGAGGACTTAGAAAAAAGATGCAAAAATGTAAAATCAAGATTCTTATAATGATCCCATTTTAGATCTTTCTAGAATGAGAACAAATGTAGCCTCAGCCTAAAAAGAACCTTTCTATTCCTTATAATTTAAAAGATCAATGAAGAGATCATAGAACAAGCAAAGGCAGGGCAATTATAGAATGAAAATAAATTATAAATTAAGGCAAGTGGCAGGTGATAATTTTGAAACATGTTGCTCTATGCTTTAAAAAATTATAACAATGGAGAGTTTTATCCATGTTTTTACCATTGTCCCCAAAACACCACCACTTAGTACATCACCACTGCCATGTAATATGCTGTACAAACATCATCTCATACATCTCTCCCTGTTGCCTCTTCTCATATTTCCCAGTAACAGCCAAGACCTTTCAAATCTCCAAGCGGGATAATATGAATCTGAGTTTATCAGCCGTGTACTCTCTTCCTGGACTTACTTTTCAAAATCACTGACAAAAATCCCTCACTCAGGGGCCCTAACTAGAAAATCACCAGTAAAGTGAAAGATGCACCTGGCAAGCATTATGGGTAAAACACATACCCTAAAGATAAAAAAATAACAAAATAACCAATAACTATTGTAAGAATAAAAGTGCTTTAAATATAAATATATAGACACATACAAAATTATGAATGACCTATCATACCAAGAAAATATAATGGAAAGAGACCTAAGAGTACTGTTCCTAAAGACAAACAAAAAAAAAATGTGGCTTTAAATCCTGCCTTTGATTTCTAAAACCTCTATGTCTTTAGATAAGTCATTTTCTTTCCCAGGGCCTCAGTCTTCTCAACTGTAAAATGAAGGGATCTGCATTGACATGTTACATGAGAAATGGTGGCCAGGTCTACTATTTATGATCCCACTGAATCACAAGGTAGTCAACACTAGAAGATAGCTGCAATATCTGCCTACGAAGGAAAGGCGAGCTTGGAGGTGAAGATTATCAATATAGGATTGCTTTACTATTGAATTCAATTGCATTCACTTCAATATTAATTGAGCACCTATTATATGCTATCTATCACTTAAACAAGAGTCTATCAAAGATACTACATGGTTTTCAATCAGGTAACACCATGGTCTTAAAGAATGCAAACTTATAGGCCAAAGGAAAGACATATAGTGGATCTAAGGAGACTGAAGGTTTGAGGGCATATATGACCAGGCATGAGATTCTCATAGAAAGAATGAGAGGAAGCAGATGAAGAACAGAGTGATATAATGGTACCTGCAAGATATTAAAATAGCCAGAAAAAGACGTCTACACCACTTTGGAAAAAAAATTTGGGGGGAGTGCCGAGTCAAAATGGCCCAGTAAAAGCACTGATTTGCTTGAGCCCTTCCCCAAACACCTCTAACTACCTGTAAACATGGCTCTAAACTAATTCTAGAGTAGCAGAACCCACAAAAAAACAGAGTTAAACAAATTTCCAGCCCAAGACAACTTGAATGGTTGATTAGAAAGGTCTATTGCACTGGGCTGGGAGAGAAATGTAGTTCAGTGTGGGCATGAAGGCAAAGACTAGGCCTCAGCAAACCTGGAGCAGGCATCAGGGGACTGAATCATGGGCATCTATAGTGGTTTCTGGACTTCTCATCCCATAAACACCAAAGACAACTTAGAAGGTCAGTAGGAAAGTATGTGTGTGTGTGTGTGTATGTATGTATGTATGTAGATGTATGTAGATATATGTATATATGTATGTATGTATATACGTATGTGTGTATGCATATGTACAGTATATATATATGTATAGATAGATAGAGGGCACAGGGTGAGTTGAAGGTGAAGGGGTGATATATAGAGAATAAAATTAAGGGGTGAGGGAGGATTATATCTGGAGAAGGAGAAAGGGAGAGGTAGAATGGGGTAAATGATCTCACATAAAACAGACAAGAAAAGGCTTTTACAGTGGAGGGGAAGTGGGGGAAGGTGAGAGGGAATGAGTGAATCTTATTCTCATCATATTTGGCTTAAGGAGGGAATAACATATACACTCAATTGGGTATGGAAATATATCTTACCCTACAGGAAAATAGTGGGGAAGGGGATAAGAGAGTGGGAGGATGATAGAAAGGAGGACAGATTAGGAGAAGGGGTAATCAGAAGCAAACACTTCTAAGGAGGGACAGGGTCAAAAAAGAGAATAAAATAAATAGAGGGTGGGATAGGATGAAGGGAAATATACTTACTTTTTCACAACATGACTACTATGGAAGTGTTCTGCATGACTGCACAAGTATAACCTGCATTGAGGTGCTTGCCTTCTCAATGAGGGTGGGTGGGGAGGGAGGAAGGGAGAAAATCTGGAACCTAAAGTTTTAAAAACAAATGTTAGAAATTGTTTTCACATGCAGCTGGGAAATAAGATACACAGGCAATGGGGTATAGAAATTTATCCTGCCCTACAGGAAAATAGTGGGGGAAGGGGATAAAAGAAGGGTGGGAGATAGAAGGGAGGATAGACTAGGGGAAGGGATATTCAGAATGCACGCCATCTTGGGGTGGGGGAGGGACAAGATGGAAAGAAAATTTGGAACTCAAAATCTTGTGGAAGAGAATATTGAAAACTAAAAATAAATAAATTAATAGAAAAAAAGAAAGACAATTTATGGAAGGGCACTGACAAGGTTTTTATAGGTCAAAGCTAGGTGGGAAAATGGTCATGATCTTCACTGATGAAATGAATTTCAATATGATATAAAAATAAAACTCCATCAACGTACTGAAGTGTTCGCAAAGTACTTTCCTTGGCACTTGGGATACAGATATGAAAAATGACCTAGTCCCTGGCCACGGAGAACTTAGAATCTAATAAAGGCTTTTGTTGTTATTTGGTCATTTCAGTTTTATCCAACTTTTCATGATCCCATTTGGGGTTTTCTTGGAAAAGATGCTGGAGTGGTTTGCCATTTTCTTTTCCAACTTATTTTCCAGACTGAGACAAAAAGAGTGAAATGACTTGCCCAGGGTCATACAGCTAATAAGTTCCTGAAGTTGGATTTGAACTCAGGTCTTCCTGACTCTAGACCTAGTGCTCTATCTACTTCACCACCTAGCTAATATGTGCTAACATAAACATGATAGGACATAGAATATAATGACAAATGGGAGCTCCAGAAAAGTGTTTTATGAAAATAGATGAGGACATCAGGTAAGTCAGGTAACAAGTAAGTTGGGCAGTTAAGGAAGGACACATGCATTTAATAAGTTGCCTGCTATGGGCACTATGCTAAGCACTTTACAAACATTATCTCCTTTGATTATCACAACAACCTCCGAGAGGTGAGTGTTATTATTATCCTCATTTTACAGACGAGGAAATAGGGGAAGGCAAAGGTTAAATGACTTGCCCAAGGTTACACAGCTGACAAGTATATGAGACCATTTTTGAACTCTGATCTTCCTGACTCTAGGTCCAGAGCGCTATCTAATGTGTCATCTAGCTGCCTCTAGAGTCCTCTAAAAAGGTAAAGATAACTTTAACAAGTAACAGTGTAGAATGATGCTCTAGGTAGACTAGGAAAGCAGAGGTGAGGAAAAATGAGAAGAATGAGAAAGAGAGACATTTTGTCTAGTGTGAAGAATGTATGAAGGGAGCAGTTTTAAATGATCTTGGAAAGAAAATGACTTTGTGGCTTGGAGGTAAGGAAACCAGAAGTGGTGCCTTTTAAGAGCTAAATTTCCAGTGATTCCCCTTGAGCTGAAAGGTTAGTGGGAAAAGTGACATGACTGATAATAAATGATATTTGAAAATAGGAAAGGGATAACCGTGGACAGGATGGGAGGAAAAAAGGATGCAGAAAGATAAAGGCTGAGGACTTTGAAAGGAAAGTTATATAAAAAAGGAACATGGACAGAGGTTTATATCCATAAAGTAGACATTAATGATTAAAGGATGAGGATGCTAAAAAGGTGTCTCTGAGACTTCAGGACACAGGAGATTTAGGCTATGGCAAAGCTGTAACAGGGAACATTATACATAATAGTCTCTTAGTGAAAGTGTGACATGGGGGCCACAAAGGTTAATGGAATCTTAAGCTACATTAATAGAAGTAGAGTGTCTAGAACTAGGCAAATGATAACCTTACTGCTCCCCTGTCCCAGTCAGACTGTATCTGGAATATTGTATTCTCTTCTGAGTGCCATATATTAGGAAGGACATTGACAAGCTGGAGCGTGTCTACCAGATGGTGACCCAAGATGGTGAGGAGACTAGAAATCACATCCAGTGAAGGTCAGAACTGGGGGTTGATTAGCCTGAAGAGAAGGATTTGGGGTGTGAGCAGTGAATCAAAGTTACAGAGGCACAAGTTATAGTTTGCAATATAGATAAGCAGAAAAAAAATCTAAAAATTATAGTCATCCAAAATTAAAATGGTCTATACATTGGGAAATAACACAGAACTAACCCACTAGAGGTTTTCAAGAGAAGAACGAATGACCAGCCGGTTGGGCTGTTGTTGAAAGATTCTGGTTCAAATAAATGAACTCTGAGATTCTAGGAGTTTATAAATTTAAGATTATAGGGAAGTAAAGATTCGTGGCATCTAAGAGGAGAGGTTGGGGAGGTGGTAAAACATTAACTGGTCTCCAAATGTATGATAGCAAAGGACTTTTGGACCTATTGATCCAGATTTTCTGGAGAAGGGCGCAAGAGAAGGAATAAGAATTTATTAGGCACCTATATATGTGCCAGGCTAAGTGCTTTACACATATCATTTCTTTCGATCCACACAACACTGAAAGATGATTGAGAAAACCAAGGTGGACAAAGGTTATAATGCAAGCTCTGTGCTCTATCTACTATGCCATTTAGCGAGTATTAAAAAGAATATGAAGAAAACAATAAAGAGAAAAGATCTGTGTGTGCAGACATATAGCGTTGATGATGATTTCTATAAGTACAAAAGTGTCAAAAGAGAAAGACTTTCCCATTTTCATCATGAAGATGAAATGAAAAGATGAAAGTGAAGAAAACAGTACAACTATAGTGAAAAGAAACAATGAATTTGCAATCAAAAGCTTTGGTTTTGGTTCTAGGTACTGAGAAGGGAAAACACAATGAGATGAGTATTTATTTAATGCTTAGTATGCACCAGACACTGTGCTAAGGCTTTTTACAGATACTATCTTATTTGATCCTCACAACCCTATGAGATAGGTACTATTATCATGCCCATTTTACAGTTGAGTAAGCTGAGGTAAATAGCACTTAAGTGACCTGCCCAGCATCACACAGCTAAAAAGTGTCAGAGGCCAGATTTGAACTCAGGTCTTTCTGACTCAGGGCCCAGTGCTCTATCCACTTGAGCCACCAGCTACTCTCACTATGTAACCAAGTCATTTCCCTTCTCTTGGCATAATGAAGTTATTTGAGTAGATAATATCTAATTTCCCTTCTAAATCTATTTCCTAAGATTTAATTGATTTATTTATTGCATTTAAAAGAAACTATGCCATTGAGTAAGAAAATTAGATTTATTTAATGTTTGAAAATAATTATATATGTATAATATACATATATAAATATATTTAAAATAAAAACAACTTTGAGATCACTTAGGGTAATGTTGTTATAAAGATCAAATAAGGTATAATAGTAGATTCTTAGAACTAGAAGAGGATACCTCATTTTACAAAAGAAGAAATTGAGGATCAGAGAAAGGAGTGGTTTACAACTAGTCATAAAACTTGGAAATGGCAAAGCTGGGGCTTCAAAACTCTTCTCCTAACTAAATTCAGTGTTCTTTCCAGTACAAATGTGGAAATATTTAATAAACTGTAAAACTCTCAAGTATTAACATTCCTTTTGATATTGAAGGAAATGTAACCATTTTACTTGTCTAGGCTTTTGCGTCTATTGAAAGAATTTTTTCTCTAGTCCACTCAGAACACTACACTGTGTGTTAATTAGATATAACCTGATAGAATCCACGCTTGGATTCATATCCTTTTAAGGCCATGATGATCTTGTCTACCAGCTTAGATGTGGTATGGAGAGAGGTGGGATAATCTACCTCCCTCCTTATCATCATCATTATCATCACATTTTTATTGCATTTTAAGTTGTAGGAAGTACTGTCCTTACAACAACCCTGTCGTGTAGGTAGTACAAATATTATTCCCAATTTTACAGATGAAACAGAGACCAGTGACAAAGTCAATCAGTTTTGTTAGTTACTGTTCCCTTTGCTAGTCTTTGTCTCCAAAGTTCATAAAACAGAATATCATTCATTACATGTAGGGGCTAGGATGTATTATACTACTTACTCTCACAACCCTGGATGGATAGTATTAAATCAGAGGTATGGTTAGCAAAATATGAAGTCCTGAGCAAGAAGCACAAAATTCACCCTCAATTCCATTGGGAGAAAGACCCTCAATTTCATCGCGGAAAAGAGATGATGAAGTTGTGGGATGCTATGGTACTTTTTCCCAGAAATAAAAAAAGTGGGAAAATTAGGGTAGAGAGCAAGGAGTTCACTTGAGTATAGCTACTGAGGGAAGAAACATGCCATCTTCTGTTTTCCTATGTTTAGCTTGCTAAGTAGGAACTATGGTCAATTGTTTCTATGCTGCTGAAGTACTGAAAATTCTGGAGGTTTCCCTATAAATTGCAGTCACCTGGAGCAAAGTCCCACTTTCCCTACGCTAGTCAAGCTTCTGTTAAGTCCCATGGATTCTATTAAACAGTGTATTGTTAAATTTGGGATATCAGCTATCTAAATACAATATTTTCTTCCCCTTTATACTCCCACTGATCTCTTCCTGTGAAAGAAACGTGGCTATCATTACTAGCACTTATCTCAGGAAGTGCAACTTTTTAAAAATATCCTATACATTTTTTCCACACTGAGTTTGGTCTTCTGCATGTTTATCTTTTGAACTTCATTTCCTCAAAATATCTAAGTAGAAAATGGTGCAGTTTGAATTCTAGTAATTCAAATGACAGCATAAAAATCGCTTTACTTTTTGTGTCTAAGTCTTAACTCCAGTGGGATCATGCAGATCTTATTGATTATTTTTTTTCATTTCTTTCCCTGTTTTTCTTCTCTTTTTCTTTTCTTTTTTCCTTTGGCACAAGTGTTAAGACAACACTGGGAAATGGATCTCGATGGTATGGAAAAGAATGGAATTCAGTGTGAGTCAGACAATTCCCATAAGTGATGGGAGTTATGTCTGTGCACACAAAATGAAGTGGAGAATTGATTATCAATGTTCAGTATGATTCTGGTCTAAACTTCACTTTGTCTGAAAGATTCAGATAATTGATGCCATGCATAGTTCCTGCTAAACTCCCTGTCCAAAGTAAGATAATCCCATGAGCACCTGATATTTCTTCATAGAATTCTGGGTCCTTTCTTTTTAAGATCTCATCTCCATCAAGGAAGCAGGGTAATTGGGCTGTGAGCTGGCATAGCAACAACTTCAGGGAATAGCCATGATGAGAACATTAGTTTCTATCCTGCCCTCAGACTGCCTGGTGGCAGCAGATAAAAGTAGGATGAGCCCAGACCTCTGGGCTACTCTTCTTTAAATTAAACCTTAGATTATGGCAGAAAAGCTGAGTGTGCTGGAAGGAAGAACTCGTGACCTAGACAAGATCTTTTTTTGAGACAAAAAAGTACAGTTCTGTGGACTCTGGTTCTCTGAACAGCATTGTTCCCTTTGTGGACAACCCTCAGGAAAAATTTGTTCACTGGACTACGCGGACAAGCTGCCTGAGGTTTCAGGCATATAGGACACCAAACAGCTGGGTGATGATGACTTTGTCAGAAAGTCAACTTACAACCAGATCCTTGACCACACCATCTGAGTTCTATTCTCTCCCCCTTGGTATGTCTGTATTCGTGACTGAAGGAACACTACAAAAGTCTTCTACAACTTTCTTTCATAAATGAACTATGGAAGACTGAGGAGGAAGATATTATCAAATGGAGGTAGATTTTAAATCTGAAATATAGAGAGGGTTCAAGGTGGCTCCCCAATTCAGAAGGGTGTTTGTGCAAGGAAATCTTGTTTCAGGATTAGGGAAACTGACTTATTCCTCCTTTAAGAATAAATAGCACGTGTATGTGGGCAGGAGGGGAGTACGGGAGTGGGCATGTCACAAGAGGAAAATGGCAGCTACTTCTATAGGAGAGAGGGGCCAGGACCAATCTGGGGACCCTTTATTGTTGGTCCTTTCTATCACTGGTTGTTATCTTTGTGTGTGTCATGGACCTTGTTGGAAGGCTGTTGAAACATATGGTCCCATTCTCAGAATAATGTTTTAAAAACATAAAATAAAATACATAACATTACAAAGGAAACCAATTATATTGAAATATAGTTATCAAAATATGTGTTTAAAAAAAAAACTTCACATAACTCAGGTTAAGAAATCCATCTTGCAGCTGTGTGACCCTGGGCAAGTCACTTAACCCTGATAGCCTCACCAAAAAAAGAAAAAAGAAAAAAAAAGACAGAAAGAAAAGAAATCCATCTCGAGCCTTTTAGTTTTCTCTAAAGGACACTATTTCTCCAAGGACACTATTGTCCTTCCCTAAATGTCTCCGTCAGTGTTCTACCCAGATCTTCCCCCGCCTCTTCACTACAAAAATGATTATGCATAACTTTGAATGGGTGTCAGATTAAATTGGATGCAACTATGATTATGACACAAAACTCTTTACATGAGCTCAGTCTTCATGGTATCATGCCTTTGAAACAAATTTAATGCAAAAAAGTGTTTCTTCATAAAATACAGTGGGAGGAGTTGCCTGTTAGGCAGGGGAGATACAAGGACAAAAATAAAACATGTCTTCCCTCAATAATCTTGCATTCTATGAGAGCATTTGCCAAATATAGACGTAAGAATGGTAAAGGAAAAGTAAATCTTTCTGTTTACAATTTGAAGAAAAGCAGAGAGATTATTAATGGAAAAGTTATATTTTTAAAGAACCTAGGAAGTGGGTAAGGAGAGGGTTGGAGTGGTCAAGAAGCTTAAGTTACCTTGACAAATATCTTAATTTAGACTTTTTCTCTAACTTTGAAGACATAACCATAATATTTTCGGTTGTAAAATTTGAAAGAAGCAAAAGAAACCTTCAAAATGATGCTCTGAGGATTAATGAACTAATATTTGTAATACTTTGAGGCAACATGGGCACAGAAACTGCAGAGAGCTTTGGTCAGTCTCTTATTGCAACATTAGGAAAATGATTTCTTCCCTCATTTTGTCTCGATTTCTGCTCTTGAAAAATGGTTCTAATAATACCTGCCCTTTAGTTACTTCAGAAAGATGCTGGGAGGATTAATGAAATACGTGTAAAGAGCTTTAAGCTGGATAAAGGAAGAGATCATCATCATTATGAAATGCATTGGATTCTTCAGATGAAATTTTTAGTAGAACTATGACCCGTCTGAGCTTAAGGAATGATAAAGCAGACATAAGAGTGTACTAAGAAAAGTAATTTGAAGACGAAAAAAGTCCTTTATTAGAAGAGCATAGTGTTTAATTTGGGCTCTGGATCAGGAGATAGAAAGAACTTGGGAAAATTATTAAATAAACATAAGAAATAAGGAGTGGAATGAGAAGGGGGGAAAGTAATCTTGATGATCTGGTGAAATGATCAGAGTTGTCACCTCAAATCCTTGCCAATTCCCCAGATGCCCAGATTAAAGAGGAGATATTTTGACATGACTGGAGCAAAGATCAGTAAACTAGAGCCTTCAGGCCAAAATCCAGCAGCTCTTACATAAGCCAGCACAAAAACAGGTGGTGGGCCACAGTTTGCCAAGTCCTGGAGCTCTAGAAGATGACCTGCAGGTCTGGAGAATTTGGCTTGTCTACTTCAATACAAGATATCCAGGGGGGATATAGGAAGCTAACTATATAGCTGGGTCAAAATATCCAGGTGATTTCCAGTGTATAAAAGAAATGTCAGATGATTCATTAAAATTTCCTGTTTATTTATATTTTGGCTCATGCAGACAAGAGGTTAATTTGTCTTTTTTAAACATATTTTTCTAACTGTACTTCAGTATGATTGGTTTCCTTTGCAACCCTATGTATTTTATTTTATGAATTTAAAAGCAATATTTGGAGGAGTCTGCAGGCTTCACCACACTGCCAAAGGAGTATGCAATGCAAATAAAGGTTAAGAACCCCTGACGAAGAAAGTTATTGCAGAAAAATCTGTCCAAAGTGAGGGGCAGAGAGAGAAAGAGTATGACTCTTGAGACCATTTCTAATGATTTGAGTGCAAAAATGCTCTGGAAATATGGTGGGTGTATATTTTTGTTTTTATTTTTTTTAATAGCCTTAACTATCCTTAAGAAAGCTATCTTATTTATTCTCATGTATGGTGCCAGTTTCTGTATTTTCAAATATTGTCAAAACCTTAGGAGTATCAGTGTTTCTTTGGGAAAACAAGGTAAAATTTCCATAAAGAGGGAGGAAGAGGTTAGAAACAAGGAGAGAAACAATGAATGATAGAATAAATATAAACATAGGATGTTTAGAGTTCAAATGGAATTTAGCAATGATCTAGTCCAATCCTCTCATTTTACGGATGATACAATAATGAAAGACCAGAAAAGAAAAGAAATGACTTTCCCAAGGTTGTTTAGTGAGGCATTTACAGAGCTTGGATTAAAACTCAGGTCCAATGCCCTTTCCACTATATCACAAATAATAAACTCGACTGTCTTCCATAGAAAGAGTCTCATGATTGCTATAGTATAATGGTGTAGAACTCAAATAGAAATCTATCACTGCATCTATCTTTCCACTCTATCAGATGTGTTAATTTGAATGGGGAAAGCCAAGCTTTGTACACCTCTTGTTATTCTGGGTCCTCTTAGCCCAGTGAACGTCAGTGGGACCCTATGGTTATGGCTACTGAGGCAGGTAGAGAGGCCAGGACCCTTTGCAGTCAGAGTTAGTTTTGGTTTCTACCCATCCATTCACTCAACACCCAGCTTGTAGAAGGAAAGACTGTGGAGGTGAAACAGTGTAAATCTGCAAACCAGAATTAGAAATTGTCAGAGCTTGGAAGGGATTATTTTGTTCAACACTTTTATTTAGCAGATAGGGAAATAAGAGAGGTATTATAAAGAAAGGATTCAACTGAAGTTCTCCATGTGAATGACTCAGTAGAAGATGCTGGTAGAAGAAGTCTCTGTTTTTCTTCACATCTTGTCTCCTCATCTTTAGGATGAGACAAGACAGTATTCTTGTCTCACTTCTACCTCTTAGAAGACATAACTTGCTTCAAGCTTACCTAAAATACCATCTTCTAAACTAGGCATTTTCAGGACATACAGTCTGCCCCAAGGTCTTAGTGCCCAACCCTCACCTAGCAATTTATTTATATATTTTAAATTTCCTTATTTGGTTACATATTGTTTTTACCATAGGAAAAATTGTTCTCCCCTTACCACCTTAGCACAGTGCCTTCCACATAACGGACATTTAAATGATAATTGACTAACCAGTTGACCATAGGTGGCAGGATATCATGGTGGATAGAGTTGCCAGGCCCGGAGTTAGGAATACTTGGATTCAAATTTGGCTTCAGACACATTTACTGTGTGACCCTGGACAAATCACTTAATCTCCACATGCCTCATTTTCCTCAACTGTAAAAGAGGGATCATCATAGCACCTATCTCACAGTGTTGTAATGAAGATCAAATAAAATTATATTTGTAAGGTGCTTAGTACATAATAGATGCTTAATAAATGCTTTTTCCCTTCCCCATCCTGTCCTCTCCTTTTATTCCCACCCTCAAGAAGATAAACTTCATGAAGGCAGAGAATATTTTGTTTTGGTCTTTGCAGTCCAACACTGAAGACAGTACATGGAACATGCACCTAAATAAAACCTTGTTGAATTGACCTCAAATTTGAACTCAGGTCTTCTGACTCAAAATTCAGTGTTACATCTACTGCAACAGAGATGTCAAATAACTCCTGAGTGCTTCTGTGATCAGATTAAAATGTAATTGGGAAATGTTTAACAAAATAAATAAAAAATACAATAGAACAGAGATAATGTTAATTTGTTGTTTTCTTAAGTCAAAGTGCCTGTAGTGATACATTTCTTTCTTTTTCTTTTTTGGAGGTAATAGGAGTTAAGTGACTTGCCCAGGGTAACACAGCAATAAGTATCTGAGTTCACATTTGAACTCAGGTCCTCCTGACTCCAGGACTGGTGCTCTGTCCACTGTGTCACTTCTTCTACCAGCATCTTCTACTGAGTCATTTACGTGGAGAACTTCAGTTGAGTCCTTTCTTTATAATACATCTCTATTTCCCTATCTGCTAAATAAAAGTGTTGAACAAAATAATCCCTTCCAAGCTCTGACAATTTCTAATTCTGGTTTGCAGATTTATACTGTTTCACTTCCATAGTCTTTCCTTCTACAAGCTGGGTGTTGAGTGAATGGATGGGTAGAAACCAAAACTAACTCTGACTGCAAAGGGTCCTGGCCTCTCTACCTGCCTCAGTAGCCATAACCATAGGGTCCCACTGATGTTCACTGGGCTAAAAGGACCCAGAACAACAAGAGGTGTACAAAGCTTGGCTTTCCCCTTTCAAATTAACACATCTGATAGAGTGGAAAATAGGCCTCAAAGTCTACAAACATGACTTGTGTTTCTTTGCTGAGGTTGGGGGAATATCCTCTTTGGCACATGACCAAGTAGTTTCTTATGCCTAATATGAAGAAACAAGGTGAACTTCTCAGGTCCTTCTTGGGTATGACCTAGTGCCCTGGAAAAGGGAAACATAATTCTACTAGTTATTGTTGTTATTTAGTCATTCAGTCATTTTTGGCTCTTCATGACCCCATGGACCATAGCATAGCAGTCACTTCTGTCCTCCACTATCTCCCAAAATCTGTCCAACTTTAAGCTCATGTTCACTGTTAATTCTACTATAGGGAAATACAAATACAGGTTGACGTCCATTCCTTCAATCTCAATATTACACGGAGGGGATGGCAATAGAGGGCCATTTGTGCAGTCTAGGGCAAAAAGAAACCCAGGAGGAGAGGGAGATGTATCTCTGAGAGGACACAAATGCACCTCTTTTTAATATTCTTAGATATTGCTATGTAATGTCCTGTGGAATAGCTAAAGTGGAAGATTTCTATTAAACAATGTCTTGAAAGGAAAGAACTTTTTTTTTTTTTTTGCTGATGGTCTCTGGTTAGCTCAAAAGGATTTCTTAAGTGCTCTTGTCAACCCATATTTGCAGAAGACATTCTGTATTCTTATCCATATCTTAAGACTGAGGGCCATGGTCCAATGAACTAAGCCCAACTTCTTCCAGCAAACTAGTTCCCCTAAAAGAAATCTCCCAACATCAGTCAGTACAAAGGATATCCACAAAATAATTCTTGCCAGGACTATGTAGATCCATCATACTGTAAGTGCCATTGCAGGATGCTGACATTAGGGAGTTAAGACTACATATGATACTGATTTGCTAATAGTCGTCCATTTGTATTTTGTCAATGAATATTTTGCCACATTATGGACAGTGTATTCATAAGTGATAAGTCAGTTTCATACAACTGGATTAGCCAAAAAAGAACATTTCTTGAGTGTCTAGCTAGGTTGTATTTACTCTCAATTTGACATAGATGAGGCCTTCCTTTACAGATATCCTGGATTATTCTCCAGACTTCACCACCATGTGTAAGCTTCCTCCTCCTTCTGACCCTTCTCCCATGAGTTACTTCTCCATGAACCTCCATTTTGAGGAAGGATCCAAACCAGATATCCTTCATTTTTTCAGATGTCTTCACCATGATCCCAAGTGGGTTTCTTCTCCCTTCCCTTCACTTCTTAGTTCCCTTTTATGTGTTATGCTCCTCCATTATATTGAAAGCTTCTTGAGGGAAGGGACTGTCTTTCTCTTGTGTATACATTTGTATTCCAAACACTTTAGCACAGTGGCCAGCACATAATAAATGCTTAATAAATGTTTATTTACTTGACTTTGTATCATGGTCATCACTGACATAAAATAATGCTCAACATGAGTATATCTGAAGGGACACTTGCCAAAATGAGGAATAGCAGCCATGGTCCAAGCTAATAGATAGATCATCTAGGGTTGGAGATGGGGAAGAGGACTATGTTCAGGGAATTCTTTTGTCATTTTCAAAAGGATCCTGATGCCACTGTAGGGATATTTTTTGGCAAATTTCTCTGCTTGTTTTACATGGGTGATACTGTTCATAAAGAATGTGGAAATAACATCAATTGACAAGACTGGGTATGATGGGCTTTGTGCCCAACAGATGCCATCCATTATTTTTTTTGTTGTAATATTTATTACTCCTATCAATCTGTTGTTAATGCATCATAAAATATTGATATTAGCCAAGTCCATTATGATTATCATGAAATGAGTAGTCTCTTGTTTATCTCACAGGTGTCTCACAGGCATCACTGGTGTAAAAACAATTGTCATTATATAAGATGCCTACAGACAAAATATATTTTGTACATAGTAGGTGTTTAATAAATGGTGATTGAGTGAGTGACTGAATGAGCAATGTTTGTCACAGCAAATGGGACTCTATATCAATAGCTGAAATGGCATTACTACGGTATTATGTTTGACTTTTGAGTCACTGTCCTCTTTAGATTACTAACAGCCTTAAAGCTCCCCTTTTTTGGGAGAGTAGGGGAAAGCATAAGAGAGCATTAGTACAGTGGATAGAGCACCAGGCCTGGAGTCAGGAAAATATATCTTCAGAGTTTAAATCTGGCCTCAGACACTTGTGAACTATGTGACACTGAGGAAGTCACTTAGCCCTGTTTGCCTCAGTTTCCTCATCTGTAACATGAACTGGACAAGGAAATGGCAAACCACTACAGTATCTCTGCCAAGAAAACCCCAAGTGATGTCATGAAGAGGCAGACTTGACAGAAAAACAACTAAATAAATAAATGAACAAATAAATAAACAGATGAATAAATGAATAAGAGATTCTAAGTAGCCTGAAGCTGTGATTTTATACACATAGAAAACTCATTTGTGGAGAACATAAAATATTACAAAACTAAAAGGTACCTCAGAATAAAGAATCAAAGAATCACAGACTTAGAAGGAACCTTAGAGACCATCAGGTGCAATGCCTTCATTTTTCAAATGAGGAAACAGAATAAATATGACTTGCCAAAGGTCACACAAATAATTAGTTGAAAATCCAGGCTCTATACCCAGGTCTTCTCATTCCAAACCTGGCTTTCTTTTCCACTGTACCATGCATTCTTCCCAGCATAACGTGTTAACCAGAATGTTGGGCAAAAGTGAAGCCTTCAAATATAAAACATACTGTAATAGAGAAGTTTATAAGACACTTTAGATATATTATCTCATTGGATCCTCCCTACAAATTTGTGAGAAAGTGCTGCTATTATCCTTAATTTACAGATGAGGAAAGCAAGGTTGTTACAGGCTAAGAGGTTTGCCTAGGGTTACAGAATTACTATGTCTAGAGAGAGGTTTGAACCCATATCTTTGTGACTCCAATTCCAACACTCTAACCACTATATCATATCAGAACCTAGAATATTAAAATCTAAAACATAAGAATATTCGATCTGGAAGAGATTTTAGAATATAGAATCTTCAGAAGACTATAAGGGTATTTAATTATTTTAAGGTCACAAAGATATGATATTATCATCAGAAAGAACACTGGAGTAGAAATTAGGAAAGCTGAATCCCAATCCTAACTCATTTACTTATTAGCTATGTGATCTTGGGTAAATCACATAACTTCTCTGACCTTCAATTCTTCTTTTGTGAAAAAGTAAATAGTGATAATATTTTTTTTACCTGCTTAATGGGTAATGTGAGGAACAAACAAATGCCCCAGTGAAAATAGTTGGAAAAGGAAGTAGCACTATACTAAACATTAGTCTTGGGCTCTGGAGAGATATGTGCCAGTCTCTCCATGCCTTTTAGGCTGCCCCTTTGGGTGAAAGGATGACCACTGTAATGTAAAGAACACACACACACACACACACACACACACGCACACACACACGCACACACACACACACGCGCGCGCACACACACTCACACTCACACACACACGTGTGTGTTTATATATGCATGCATGCTCATACATACATACCTATACCTATACATATACACACTGCAGCTTTGTTCAGAGCTTAAAACTAACAAGCTCCTACAGGGTTCCCATTTCATTCCTTATAACACTGGACCCTCTTTCAGATGGATACATTAGAAAGCATAAATGAATGATCAGGGTTAGATGATTTGTCCCAGAGAGGAAAGAAAGGGCATGGCCACTTCATGTTTCTGCTATTATTCTCCTCATTACTTTGTCCTTCCCCTCTACCCTCAATGTACTCATGCCTCTGTTAACATCCCAGTAAGGACAAGTCCCTGTCTCTTTAATATGTCTAAAAGGCCACTTCCAAAAAGTCTCCTATTTTCAGAAAAAAAAATTAAAACATTATTTTCTCTGACAAGTCACCCAGCACATTACTTTCTATCTCAGTTGCTTTTTATATTCCCTCTTAAATAAACAAATGTGGGTTTCTATGGTACTCTGTGGAATTCACTCTTTGTTTCATTGAAACTGCAACATAATTATATTGGAAATGTGAAAAACAGTTCAGCAGGAAATCAAATGCTTGCTCAGTATGGGTATTTTTATTTCCATAGTCACCCTGATAAGTGCGAGTAAAGAGATTTGGATACTGTGCCTAACATAAAACCTAATGATGGGGCTTATTTAAGCAAAAAAATACTTAAATAGAATTCTCTTCCCCAACACAGATCTTCTTTAGAGAGCACAGAGTTTCTTTTCTCAAAGCAAGATTGTGGAGACAAGGCAGCTGTCTTAATGCTGCCTAACCTGCTAGATAAGGTAAGGGAAGAATCCAATTCAGCCTTTCTCCTTTTAGCTCATATTTAATTCCCAGGCCCCCAACCCCCCACCCCAGCCTGTAATTAAACTCATGTTTCCTGATTACAATATGCTGGCTGGTGAGGTGTACTTGAACACCTTCCCAATAGTCTCCATCCAGCAGACTGATTTACCTCAGTGGTAATTCAATTCACAATTGTATTCACTCATTAATTTTTCTTAATCTTATATTTAGGAATGTGGGGCAGAGCTTCAAAATCCCTATTTCCAACTCACAGAGGCGAATTTGCTTCAACAGTACAATAGTACAATTCATTTCCCCAACAGAAGTCACAGAATCACAAAGTTAGAAGGGCCTTCAGTGATTCCTTAGTCCAACCCTTAGCCAAATCAGGACTTAAATGAATCTCTCACAACATATTTGAGTGATCAGCTCCTGCTTGAATAACTCCAGTGATGAGTAACTCATTCCATACATATTAAGGCAACTCATGACATTTTTGTAAAGCCTTAATTGTTTGGATTCCCCCCAATCCTTACACTGAGTCAAAATCTGCCCTCCTATTACTAATCCACAAGTTCATTTCTGCCCTCTACAGCCAAGTAGAGCAAGTTAAGTCCCTCTTTCCCAGGAAAAGTCTTCAAATATTTGAAAATATGGATCATATTTCCCTTTATAGATTCTATTCTCCATTTTCAGCATCCTTAGTTTTCCCAAGCAAACTTTGTAAGGCATTACAATCCTTGAAACCCGTCTTTGGAAATATGTAGTTATTCATTTTTTTTTAGTGTCACATCTAGATTTGGGCATGGTATTCCATGTGTGTTCTGACCAAGGCAAAGCACAGCAAGACCAGTATATACTCAAAGAATTCCTTGAGCCAGGCAGGTTATCATCCATAAACTGTCCCAGGAATATAACATTAGTTAATAAAACAGTTGTCACACTTATCATAAGTTCAAAAATTATTACAGTGTCTATTTGTTTTGTGGTAGATATCAACAGATAGGCAGAAGAACATATCAGAAGAAAGTATGCTTTGGTGTAAAGAAGACCTATATTGAAATCCTGAGTTGAACCATGTAAATTCTGTGATGCTGGGAAAGTCATTGAACCTCTCATCACTCCCTGACAATTCTCGAAGCTTTTAGATTACATAAAATTAGCAATCTGCAAATATATGCATATGTATACATATACATGTATATATGTATATACCTATATACATATATTTACATATGCATATATATAATGTCTGTATATATACATACAAATATATATGTGATTTGTTTAAGCAGATTGTTTTACCTTCTGTCACCTTAGTTTACTCATCTGTAAAATGAATTTGGTAACACTTGCACTACCTGACACAGTTGTCTCTTGTGTCAAGATGAAATACCAAAGTATCAACTTGTGATTAGAATAGGAAACTCATGCTAAGACATTTGAAGATGGCTTATCCATTGGTCTTAGATACCCTAGACAGGTCTTGGGCAAGGGGATTATGGGTTGGAGAATCTTAAAGTGTTGAACAACTTTAGGAAGTCCCCTAAAAGTCCTTCTCTTTCTTCCTTTATTCCTCTTCTGTAGAGTAGATGCAGTTGGTGACATGGGAATGAGCAATCATAGGGTTCTATGGTTTGGGCTGGGCAAGACCTTTGAAAACATAGAAGGAGCAATCCTCTAATTTAACAGATTAAATAATATAGGTCTAGACACTGAAAATGACTATTCTAAGGTCTCATAGGTAAGCAACAGAGTCAGAATTCAGAGACGTCACCTTACTCCAGTTCTGGTATTCTTTCATTCCAGGGTTTTTTTTTTTTCATTATACTACACTGCCTTTAGGTTAGAATCCCAGATTAGTAGAGCTAGAAAGGGACTTAGAGGATAAAACTGCAATCCAGAGAGGGAAATTGATCATCAAAAGGTAATAATGCAGGTAGTAAATAACCTAGTTGAGATTCAGACCTTGATCTCCTCACTCTCAGTTTAGGGTTTAAGTTACTGCATCGGAAGCCCTGGGTCATTGGTTTATGTATTAGGTGTATGGTGACACGTGATTCTAGATGGGCAAGAAAGGTCAGACAACGTGGCAGTCACTAATGGGGGCCCCTAGAAACAGCCCCATCATATCTGATGCTCCTAAATCATGCAAATGTGATACGGGGCTGAAGCTCTTCCAAAATTAAATGTCCTGTAGAGTGGAAAATGACAAACTGACCCAGCAGCGGCAGGAGTATGTGTTGGGAATGCCCAAGAGTTGGAACGGGGGAAAGCAGAGGAAGGCAAGTGGGGAGTTGGCAAAATACGGTGGCATTTTTTTTGTCATTTTTCACAGCTGTGCTTGGGATTAGGGATTTCACTAGTCAGGAAAAGAGAGGCAGTTTAAGTTTCTTTCTCCCTGGCTTTTTGTAAGCGGCTTCTGCTTGCTCAATACAGATCAGATTCAGTGATAAACTGGCTTGTTGGGTAATGAGGTGTGTGCTGGCATTATTCAAGGTCTGTCTCTGGGAAGGTATGGGGAATAGAGGTTCCTCAATCAGAAGTAGTCTGACCCCTTGGGGAAAGAGAGAGGGGACTTCAGGCTTCTCTCTGAAGGTACCTTCCTAATAGCCTCTGACTCCCCAGGTTGTTTAACATTCTGTGGGGATACTTCCCTGAGAGTACAGTCACTGCCCCACAATTTCCTAACAAGGAGAGCATGCTGGTCCCTGCCCCAGAAGTGCAATGTTCAATCACTCAGGAAAGAACCATTTTAAAACCCAAGTGTGTCTGTCTGCCTGAGAGTTTTACTGAAGAGGAGAGTGAACCTTATTAAACTAAGGTTTCCTTCTGTTCCTCAACCCAATTCAAATATTATCATGAAATGCCAGCCATCAATTCCTTATTTAACCAATCTACAGGCTTTTGTTAAGGAAGGGAAAATAAGGATTTATTAAATATCTACTATGTGCCAGGCACTGTGCTAAGCCTTTTATAAATATTATCTCATTTGATCCTTTCAACAATCATGGGAGGTACATGCTTTTAGAATCCCTATTTTACATTTGAGGAAACTGAAGCAGGCACAAGTTAATCACCACAGGTCATATCTAAGGCTGTATTTGAACTATTTTCTTCCTGATTGACCACCTAGCTGTAAATGCTCTTGAGCTTGTATTCCTCCAATCTTATGTAGAAATAAACATAAAGTTAAGTATGGTATGGTTTAAAACAAACAAACAACATGCTCCTCTCCTTCCCCACTAAGGAATGTAACATGAGAAATGACCTTCTTGTCTATCACCCTGTGTATCCAGCAGCAAAGCACAGTTCATGGTTGCTGGTTTTTTTTAAAGATTTCTTATCTTCACTGTAACAAGTAACCACAGAACCTCAGAATCAGAAGAAACCTTACAGGACATTTAAATCAGGCCATACTTCTGCAGGAATCCCTTTTACAACAGCTCCAACAAGTGGATGTGAAGTCTCTTCTTAAAGACATTCAGGAAAAGCCAGTACCTCCTAGGGAAACTTATTCCATTTTTGAATAGCTTTCATTATTTAGAAACTTTTCCCTACATCAATACTAATTCTGCCTTTCTCATCTTCCTGTCTTATGAATCACTATTAGAATATATGACTTCTCTGGATGGACAAAGGGCCAAGGATATATCTTGCTTGGCTCCAGAGGGTATAACTAGAAAATCTAGGTGGAATTTACAGAAAGGTACATTTCAGCTCAATCTAGGGCAAAGTTTGCTAATTTAGTGCTGTCTAAGAATGGATGCCTCATGAGACAATTTGGTATCTATCAATGGAATGGCTATCAATGGTGTAGTAGATAGAGGGTCAGATTTAAAGTTAGGAAAACCTATGTTTGCATCCTGCCTCAGTCACATACTAGCTCTCTGACCCTGGGTTTGTGTTTGCTCCTCTGTAAAATGAGGAGGGTGATGACCTCTAAGGTTTCTTCCAACTCTAAATCTATGATCCTATGATCCTATAAGTCAGGCAAGGACTGGATGATGACTTAATGCACATGGTATGGATGGGTTTCCAAATTCAGGTAAGGATTGAATAGCGTGACCTTTGAGCTCCCTTTGAGCTCTGGGATTCTACAATTTATCCACTCAGTGAATCTTCTACCTCCAGTGCAGTGTGAAAGGCATAGGATAGTCTTGGGGGGGGTGTGGAAACAAGTTAATAAGTTGTTAGAGGAACCTTCCTGGAACAACTGCTTTCAGATTAATCTCATCCTGAAAGTATCTAGAAGGTAATCAGCTCCCTTGAAAGTCCATGGCCCAGTTTGCATGGTGAATTGAATACTAACCATGAGTTATTAGCTCACACAAGTGGTATCTTTCTTTCCACGTAGCCTGGTTTGGATGAAAACAATAATTCTGTCATCCAGGCTCAATGCCAAGAGCAAAGATTCCTTGAGGGCTATCAAATTGGCATTTGCCTACCAGATTTAGCAGTAATTAACAAGAAAGCATTATTTGCAATAATGTGTTCGATGCACAGTAGTAGCCCATAGTAATGCATTATCTCTAACACAGGGGAGTTTAATTTAATGGTCAATTATGTGCCTCCTGTTTAGAAACTAATTCTGGTGACCAGTCATAGCTTGCTTTCTGTTAATGGCACCACCACTATTCCAGTCCCGCAGGCTCAAAATCTTGGAGTATATCTGACTCTTCCATTTCCTTAACCATCTAGACCCAACCAAACACCAAATAGTAAGGATTCTTATTTTATCATGTCTCTCCTATCTGTTTCTCCCTTTCTATTCTCACTGCTACAATCTAAATAATTTCCCTGCCTCAATCTTTCCCACCTTTAATCCATTCTCTTCATAGCCTAACTACACTCATCTCTTATCTCACAGAAGCTATTCATCCAAAAACCAACTCAGTTGCCATCTCCTAAATAGGGCCTTTCCTGATATCCCTTCTCCACTTATTAGAATCCTCTTCTAAAATTACTTTGAGATACTTTATAGATGCTTTGAATTTACCTACTTGTCTGCATGCAAAATCCATCAAGTATTGTGTAATCTCCATGAGAGTGGAAATTATTTCATGTTTGTTTGTTTGTTTTTAATCCCTAGAGTCAGGTGTGTGAGATATTTAATAAGTATTTGTAGAATTATTTACTTGAATTGCCTCATAGAGATGGAAAAGACCTTAAAGATAATCTGGTCCTATAGTCCCATTTTATAGATGAGAAAACTGAAGCCAAGAGGAGATAAACAAGTGACTTGCCCAAGTTAATTATTAATAGAGCTGGTACTAGGACACATAACACCTGCTCCTAGCACAATGTTCATTCTATTTCATTGCTGTTGCTTCTCTGAGATTAATCTTTCTACGGGATAACTCTGGCCACCCAACTCTCTTGCTTATAAGACATCACAGCCTCTCACCATCTATATAATAAAACCCAAATTCTTTAGCCTGAAATTCAAAGTATTCCACAATCAGACTCCAGCCTGTCTTGCTAGCCTTGCCTCTCACCATATCCATATATTGAAACCCTCCACTGGAGCTAAGATCCTCTTTATGTACTAAGAATTTATCTTGGGTGCATGGGAGACCTTGCTTTTGATCCTGCTTCTGCCACTAATTAGTAAGGGCTTTAGAACCAATCACTTTCCCTCTTATTTGGACCTCAGTTTCTTTGTCTTTAAAAGGAGAGGGTTGGAGGCAGCTAGGTGGCAAAGTGGATAGAGCACCGGCCCAGGAGTCAGGAAGACTAGAGTTCAAATTTAGCCTCAGACACTTGACACTTACTGGCTGTGTGACCCTGGGCAAGTCGCTAAACCCCAATCACCTCACAAAAAAAGGAGAGGGTTGGACTAAATGATGTGCATGGTACTTTATAGCAGCAACATTCTAGAAGTCTCTGATTCTTATTTATGTGTGTTTTTGCTTGTGCTGTTCTCCAGTTGTACAAGGCCTTTCCTTAATTCAACAATTCATTGCAGTTCAACAAACACTTATTAGGTCCCTGCCATGTGCCAGGCACTGTATCATGTGGTGGAGACATAAAAATAAAAATATATACAAGTAAACATATGTAAAACATGCAAGTTTATATTTATATGTGTGTTTGTATGTGTATGTATACACACACGCACATACAAACACACACACACAAATCCTTTGTTTCCGGCAGAATATATTCTGCAACAGGAAAATTGATAAGTCAGAATAGTCTAATTTGAAGACAGAGAGAGTATTAACAAATAGAAGAAACAGAAACAGATCTGGGTATCAAATGACACCTGAGTTAAGCTTTGCTAGAAAACAGAGATTATGAGGCAAAAGTGAGAGAATGTTTCAGGCATAGGGGAAAAAAATTAATTAAATAAATAAAAAATAGATAGATAGATAGATAGATAGATAGATAGATAGATAGATAGATAAATAAATAACACAGAAAACTTCTACATAAAGACCTAAAGGAAGCAAGTAGAAGGTTAAGCCCACAGACAAGCAAGAAGGCCAGCCTGGCTGAAATATAGCATGCTCCAAGAGAAGAGATAATGATAATGCCTAGCATCTAGAAATATTTTTTAAGGCTGGAAAGGTAGATGGGAGCCATCTTTTAATCTTCCCAAATTCTCTTAATTCTATTACTTTCCCTCTGTTAATTCTTTCCTTTTTTTTTTTTGCATATAGCTTGCTTTGTGTATATCTGTTTACATATTATCTCCTCCACTAGATTATAAACTCCATGAAGGCAGTAACTGCCTTTTGCCTCTTTTTATATGCCCAGTGCTTAGCACAGTGCCTGAAATATAGTAGGTGCTTAGTGTTTATTGATTGATTGATATTACAGGGGCTTTAAATGTCAAGAGAAGGAGTCTATAATTTATCTCAAAGGCAATAGGCAGTCATAGCGACTTTAGCAGAGTAGGGGAAAATCCCTAACTTTTTCTAACTCCAGTTTAAAGCCCACATTTCCCCTTGTTGCTTCAGCTAGAAATGATCTCTTTTCCTGAAATGCTGTATTGCTAATTATTTATGACATCTATTTGAACCTTATTACATATTACATTAATTGCATTTTCATGGACTTATGACTTGTTTCCCCCATACTGTAAACTTTATGAGGGCACAGATTATGCAATTCATATTGTATTCCCTGTCATTGTTTAGCACAGTGCCTGGCATATATGAAGTGTTTAATAAATACTTTAAAAAAATTGCTTATTTGTCCAACTTCACTTTCAAAAATGAACATGGCGGTAGGGAGCCTGCATAATGTCTCCTAGTCCTATTTTCCTCACATCTAAGAGAAGATGTTTATAAGTAACGAAATCATAATATTAAAATTGTGGTCATTTTATTCATATTAGGTCAATGGTAATTAAAATAGAGCAAATGACTAACAGTAGGAGTAATATAAGGTGTGCATGGGGGCTTAGGAAAAGTGGGTTACCTCCTTAGCAGCTCCATTAGGATTGTAACAACTTTAGAAGCCTAATCTACTGTTAACACATGTGCAACTAACTCCCAGTTGCAGTAATGAGATTTACACATTTACTGTGATGGCAGACTATATCTATTACTGCTTAAGTACTTGGGGAATGCCTACAGCACAACCATCTTAGCCTCTGTTAAGTGAATTTGACACAAGAGGATGAGGAACAGCATCTCCGTTCTCATTATGAGATAACAGATGAACTTTCCTAACATCTATTTTTTTAGCTTAATTTCATTTGTCTGAACCTTTTGTCCGACGAGATGCGACTCTGAAAGCAATTTTAACTCGTTCTTCATAGAATACACCCTCCATTCTCTTTATTTCCCTGCCTTTCAGGGGCGCTGTGTTACTTGTGGGGTTACAAATAATCACTCAATTCCAATACAATGTAGTTTCCTAAAATTATTTCCCTAGACCTTCTTCTAGATTTGGGAAAATAGATGTTATAAAATAGCATCAATAATCAAAACAAGTCAAACCTATTTGCAAGCTATTTTAAATGCACGTTAGACTTTCTCTTGCCTTTGGTTACTGATCTGTATGTTCTTTCCTTTAATGGCTTAGATCATGCATGGCTAATTCTGCATTTACATCCTTATCTACAGATTTGTGCTGAGACTTGTTTGCCCTTTTCCAGCCAGGAATTAACGTTTGTGTCAAGTATCACCTTATTCTTTATCTGTAGGCAGCTTGATTCACTGTTTCGGCATAGCTCTCTGGCTGATGGAAGAATTTTCTGTTTCTGAAGATATATAAGATATACCCTAGAATGGTGTGGGGGTGGAGGGGTGGAGGGGGAAGTATTTCCTCTAAAAGAAAGGCATCTTATGCTTCCCTCATTCTCATACTCCGGACAATCTAGTTACAGAATTTTAATTATGAAACTTTCAGTGACCCCCACAAAAAGCCATTTCCTTTATAAGTTGTTAGACAAAACACAGAAAGGGGCTAGGCACCAATTACCAAGAGATTTATTTGAAAAGGAACACCTTTTATTAAATCATTCCTTGGATAATTTGGTGAATCTATGATTTCATTCTTATGTATCTTCTTCTCATAGAGGCAGAATATAACCCCTCCTTTCCTTGTCCGCTGAGAAATCTTATCTAGGGACTGACTTCATTTGATCAATATCAGAAATGAGGCAAAATCGAATAAAAAGAATGGACAAACCCAGACACTTACTAATTTCAGTAGCTATGATCGTTATGTTGTGCCACATACTCGTCTCTCGGTCGAGGGGTGTTGCCAATGTTATCCTCCCATCTTCTGCATTAATGTTGAACTGTCTCTCAAGGTCAGTGTGCCGATCAATGGAAAACCTACAAAATGGACATCTTTGTAATCTACTTAAATATGTTTATATGAATTGTACATACTGTAGCAGGCTTTAAGTAATCCTCTGAGAACCATAGTTATGAAACCAAATGAATTGAGAGGCTCAGTGGCCTAATCATTTATAAAACGAAATAACTGACTGAGACTTAAGAAACTTAATAATTATTGTCCAAGGAGTAATTAGCTGTATACTGAACATGAAGGTCGTAAAGTGCCATCAGGTTCAGTAGGTAGCATCTTTAAAAACGGATGCTGATGAAGAGTTAATTAGACAATCCATCAAGTTTATTGGACAGCTTATATAGTATTTCTTAGCAACTGCTAATGATTGTAGCACAGTGCATGCAACCCCAAAGTAGGATGGGCCTCATGATTATTGATAGCAGTACTGGAAATAGGTAAAGAACTTCTATTTATCAGAGAATGCCTTCCCTTCCCTTCCCTTTCCCCAGAATATATTATGTGTTTCTGCCTGGGCCCTTTGGGGAGGGTGTAATAAATGATTCCCCATACACTAGTAAAAGATTTTAGAAAGTAAGAATTGATATCATTCAATTCTAAAACAGCAACCAACTCAATCTAGTACCCTGGTGGGCCCCCATTTGCAGTCTACATATGCCTAAGCAGATTAACTAGAAACCCAGTCATGGGACTAATTTTTTTCTAATTGAAAGTTAAATGTACTTGACAGAGTACAGAGGGTTCACAGAACCACAGATTCTGAGAAATCAGTAATTTATTTAGATGTTTAGTGGAACATAGCAGCCACTTCTGCAAGATCTCCACCAAGCAACAATCAAGACTCTATTTGAAGACCTCTAGAGATGAGGAACTCACTATCTTTCAAATCAACCTATCACATATTTAGACAGCTATAACTGTTAGAAGATTTTGCTTTATAGCGTTCTGAAATCTACCTCTCCATAACTTCCCCAATGGCTTCTGGTTCCATACTGTGGAGCCTAACACAGTCTAATTGTTCTTCCACAGGACAATCCTTAAAATATTTGATGGCAATTATCTTGCCCTTAGGGGATACTCTAGCCGTATCCCCGTGCTCGTTGCACACATCTGAACATCTTTCAAGTTCTCAAAGTACCATCTAGAAGTGAAGATAAAGTCTGATGCCACTCTCTGTTTAAGAACCCTCAGTGTCTCTCTTTTGTCTCTGGGACAAAACAACAAATTCTTCAACTTGACATTTAAAACCCTTCCTAGTCTAGCTCCAGACCACCTTTCTAGATTTTTCTCACCATTGTTCTTCCCACACTCTACATTGGAACCAAACTAGGTTACTTACTAGTCCCTAAAATCAGTATTTCATTACCAGCCTCTGTCCTCTCTACATAAACTATAGAATACACTCCCTGCACATCTTCACCTCATAGAACCCTTAGCATTTTTCAAGTCTCACATCATATAATAGCTCCTGTTTGGTATTTTTTCCGCTGATCTCACAAGTACAAGTGTTTTCTCTTCCTCAAATTATCAAGATATATAGAGATAGATATATGTGTTATGCCTGAGACCACATACATTCATACATTTGTATAACAATTTTTTAAATATTTGTATAAGTTATGTCCCAAAAATAACAAGAGTCACTAGAGGACTTTTGTTTATCTTGTATCCAGAGAATCTAACATAGTGCCTTATACATAGTAGGAACTTAACAAATGTGGGTTGGATGGATGTGTCTTTGTGAGGATTAAATAAGGTAATACTTATAAAGAGCTTAGCACCATGCCTGGCACATAGTAGGCATTTTTTCCATGCTTGTTTCCTTCTTTTCTCCCTCTCCTCTTTCCTCTCCTTTCTTTTCTCCTTTCCTCCCTCCTTTTTTCCCCCCTTCTCTTTCACACCCTCCCTCCCTTCCTTCCTTCTTTTCTTCCTTTCTTTCTCCCTCCCTTCCTTTGTTCCTTTCTCCCTTCCTTCTCTTTTTCTTTCTTTCCTTCCTCCCTTACCTTAATGCACCTAAGATGGTTTAATTATTTTTGGCCACCATATCACAGCATTGCCCCGTTGTAGGCACACAATCTTTTGGTGAATTTTTCTGAGGTGTTATTTTCAGGAAGTTACTTACTAATGCACTCCTTCATAAGAAAATGTAACTGAGAAATTAAACTTCCCAATTTGTTGACAGTTTAGCCATTGAGACAGCTCAGACACTGATTTGCAACAGCACTTGCAGAAGTTTACACAATCCCACTGAGAAGTTATATGGAAGTATATAAAGGTTTTTTTTTTTTCCTTGGGAACTCAAGTCAATAAAGAGATGCATTTACAGTGTGCTTAGCAATTCCTAAGCATGATGGGATGAATTATGAATAATTTCAGCTTAAATTACTTGTCTTCTAGAGAAAGGAGGAGGAATGACTTTTCTCAACAGAATGGCAACTTGTTAGGACAGACACTGTTCCTGGGGAGGGCTAGGCAACAGATCTGTATGTTTTCCTGACAAAGCATACATTAGTACGGCACTGAAGGTGACTACTGCAGAGCAAAGATAGGTGTGGAGGATCAGCTATTCTTTCCCATCTCATGCATCATTAATACAACTGCCAGCCAACTTTGGAATCTGATGATTTTTTTTTTATTTTTTTGCTGCAGTGCTGATATCATAAAGAGAACAAGACGCATGTATACATACACATGGGCATAGATATGCACACACACGGAAGGCAATTTCCCAAACGCTATAAGGACCTAAGGATGGAATTAGAAGTGCTGTATATTAATTTTAAATCCATAACATTATATTAAGAAATATTATTAACTATGATTTCCTCTAAATAATCCATTATTCTATCTATCTACCTATCTACCTATCATCTATTTACCTTTGTGCCTATTATCTGTCTTTGTACCTATCCTCTATCTTTGTACCTTCATATACCTATTTCTTTATGTTTATACTTAACATGTATCTATGTACCTATCATCTATCTACCTTTGTACTTATTATCTATCTTTGTACCCATTATCTATCTTTTTACCTATCATCTATCTCTCTATCTTTGTATTTATCATCTATCTTTGTACTTATTATCTATTTTCTATCTATCTGTATCTGTCTCTATGTCTCTTTGTTTGAATATTTATTTTGGTGACAGTCAGTGCCTATCTAGAAATGTCTGGCTTCAAAGACATAATGTGGACAAAATGTTAAAACAGCAGCAACAGCAACACCTCACATTTATATGCCTTTTATGATGACAGAGAGTCGGTGTAAAGTAGTGAATGAAGAACAGCTATAGAGACAGGAAAACCTGGGTTTAGTTCAAACTCTGACATATATTGATCATGTGATCTGGGGCAAGTAGTTTGCTCTCAGTGCCCCAGGCAACTGTCTGAGACTCTAATGTGCAGAGAAGGTGCTGATTTTCTTTAGTAAAGGGAGTTTTCTCATCAATGATTTCCCCCTGTCCCAGGTCCAGCTCCTGTCCCTTTAAAGCTTCCAAAGCACTTCCCTGTAAGGATGAGGATGATACTGATGCTCATTATTAAGGTTTACAAAGTGCTTTCCTTATGAAAGTCCCACAAGGTAGTCAGTGAAGCATTTTATAGATGAGGAAACTGGGAGTCCAGAGAGGTTGTCACCTACGTAAGTAATCACAAAAAAAAAAAATAAAAAGAGAACCTCATCTTCTCACTCTAAGTCTAATGTCCTTTCATTTCACCATATTGCCTCTTATATAATAATGATATTTTTATTAATTACAATTAATTATAATAATGTAATAATAATAATAATTATTATTATGTGGATCAACAAAAAAACATTTATTCAGTGAATACTCTGTGCTCAGCATTGTACCAAGAATTGTGGGTACAAATACAAAAAAAAGAAAAAGAGTCCGTGTCTTGGAAGAGCTTTGATTCTATTTAGCAGAGGCAACATGTAGAAGGAAATGAAGGTCAAGGAGACGTTTTATCTGAGAGGTCTCAGGGCTAGTGACTGAAAACCATGAGTAATTTATTACCATAACTTCTCTAGGAATTATATAGTTGATTAGATAACTATGTCCAGAGTTAAAGGTGGGATGACGATGGGTCAAGGGGATGATAAGTGGGGAAGGAAGAGCATAGAGTCAATATAGAATCAAGAGGAGTAGAAAGCAGCATGCTGGGGACTGTGTCTGTTGTGGTCAACCCTACGAAATGCTCACTGAGCCAGAGCTGAATTGCTGCATTGGAGATTAGAGGAATGAGATAATGGGGCTAATAATAAGTCATCAAGAAGTATTTATTAAGTACCTACTATATGCCGGGTAGAGGGCAGCCAGGTGGGGTAGCAAATGGAGTTCAGGGCCTAGAGTCAGAAAGATCCATCTTCCTGAGCTCAAATCTGGCCCCAGAAGCTTACTAGCTATATGACCCTGGGCAAGTCACTTAACCCTATTTGCTTCAGTTTCCTCATCTGTAAAATGAGCTGGAGAAGGAAATGGCAAACCAATTCCAGCATCTCTGCCAAGAAAACATCAAATGGGATCATAGAAAGTTGGGTAACAAAGACTGAACGACAACAATAAATATCTCAGACATTGTACTAAGCAGTAGAGATACAAAGAAAGGGGGGGAAATGACTTATATTTGCATCATGGTTTACAGTTTACAAAGTGTTTTATTTGACCCTGGCTTGTACTTGCACTTTGTGTGACCATACTTAATCATACTTACCCTCAGTGTTTAGATTTTTAAAATGGCAATTAAACATATACTGTTTCCCTCACAGGATTGCTGTGAGGAAAGCACTTTGTAAGTTTAAAGTATAGCATACATATGAGCTATTATAATTATCATCATTATTATTTGTAAGAATATTTCCTCTGTAATGATCTATTCCAATGTCTCACCATGTTGTGGAGGGTGCTCAGAGTTCTCACATGCAAATCTAGCTGAATATGAGACCTGGTAGGTGCTCTCAAGTCAGAAAGCTTACCAGAACATCCTAGGCTTATTTTTCTAGATTTTGCCATAGATAAATTTAAAGGAGTACATTTCTATAGGATTAGTGTGGATGGTACTTCTCACTTAAGTTGTCAATATTATTGATGTATATAGTTGGCCAATACTATAGTATCTGCAACATAAAACCGTGGATTCTTGAAATAGTTATCACTGAGTCTTACAATAATCCTGTGATATCAGTCTTTACAGATAAAAAAAAAACTGTTTATATAACCTCATCATCACCAATTCAATGAAATTTTAGCATTTCCTTGACAGAGAGGCGATTTAAATATATAAACAAGTAGGGAAGGGACACAACATATTGGTTTTAATTGCCCCTCCATGGTTTTAACAGAGACAGGTATATTTTTCTAATTTTTCAAGTACCGATTCATGACAGATTTTATAGGCTGAGTCATAAGAATTTATAAATTCAGCTATAAATACAGTCCTTTTGTAAGATCAGAGGTAAGGATGTCATAATAGTACTAGATTATAAAACAGAATGAACTTGAAGGAAAGAGCAGTCCTTTTAAAATTCAGCTTAAAGTCTAACTCAACTGTTTGGAAAAGTCCTTAGTTGCTTGTAGAAATTGCACACAAGGTCGTGCCTCATAACCCTTGTGTTAATAACTGTGGAATATAGCACAGCATCCAGAATTGGAGAAGAGATTGCAGTCAATATTCCACAGAAAGTCTTTTCTTCTCCCCTCCCCTAGAATGATTAATAAAGTAGTAAACAAGAGGTCTTATGTAATCTAGTGAAAAGAGCCCTGAATGTTGTTAGCAGGGTTCAGCATGAATGGCGTTTCAGTTCTCCAACTTAATACCTACATGACCTTGTCCTTCCTCTTTCAGAGGCCCAGTTTCCTATATATATATATCACAAGGATCATCAAACCTGCTATACTTTTCTCAGGGTTATTCAAGGATCAGATCTCATAAGCTAGGTTAAGTGTTTGTAAACAAGAAGCGTCATCTATTATTGTCATTTCACACTTGGAGATTATTGCCATTGACTCCACCACTCTAACATTCAATAAATGCCAGTGGCTCCCAATTAACTTCAATATTGAATATAAAATTTTGTTTGGAATTTAAAGCTTTCTCCTAAACAACCTGGTCCCTTCATTCCCTTACGCATATTCTATGGTCTGGGACATTGGTTTTCTTCATGTTCATCCCATACAACATTCCATGCCGGACTCTACATCATTTCACTGGCTGTCCCCCATTTCTGGAACGCTATTCCTCCTCACCTCTGCCTACTTGCTTTCCTGATTTCCTTCAAGACTCAACTCAGATCTCATCTTTTATAAAAGGCCTTTCCTATGTTCACCCCCTCCCAAGTCTACTTGGGAGGTTTCATCTCTCTGAAATTACATCCCATTTATATTATGCACACATGCATGTATGTATACATGTGCATAGTTGCTTTCCTGTCATCTACCCCCATTAGTAGGTCCCTGGGGCCAAGAACTACTTTTTCCTTTCTTTGTATTCTCAGTATCTACCACAATGCAGGCACATGGTAAGATTAATCAATGATGACTGTTAACACTTTATTTCATCTGTAAACCTGAAGTGAAAACCTCATCCATGCTGGTGAAGATCTGCAAATCATCTTTAATTTGTAGTAGTAATAATATGTATATAACATTTTACAGGTATAATCTCATTTGATCCTCACAACCCTGTGAAATATGTTATTAGTTTTCCCCATTTTGCAGATGAGAAAACTGAATCTTAGAGGGGTTAATTCCCATGCTTGGGGTCACACAGCTGGTAAGAATCTTTTGGGTTCTAGGTTCAGCATTTTGTCACTGCAGTTTTAAAGAGTAGCCTGAAGCATTTAATACTTAAATGGGTTTCCCTTGGCCACCTGGACAGTGTGTCTCAGATGCAACTTGAACACAGATTTTTCTGACTCCTAGACTGACCTCACAATCTATTATACCATGTTGCCTCTGCAAATTATACATGGAGAAAAGGGACTTCTTTGATTATATTAAATATTAATGCACTCAAAGCAACCCTTGCACTACTAGAAAATGTCCACTAAGGTTGACAAGATTCTTTAAAAAGCTGAATTGCAGGGTTTGTGGTATTCACTGAAATCCAATATTCACATTTGCATAATTTGTATTTTCCCATAATTTACACCATGTTTTTTTTCACTTAATACATGGCCTGTGTCAAACTATAGGGAACAACTTAGACTGCAGGCCATGCAAATCACATGGATTTTTCAAATGTACTTTGTAAATCCCTCCAAGGTGCTGTGAAATTAACACGTGAAAGGGTCTATCTAAGTGTTGGTATCTTGTTTAGAGATATATGTTTACCCTAAAGCTACCCTGTACACTTGGCTATGTATAAAGACTCTCACTACAAAAATAAATGACAGATTTGCAATCTGTCAACATGAGAGCTTTATCCAAAGAGGTACATTTCAGTCCTTTTGCAACTTAGTAAATAAGTGGTAAGAATTTCCAGAAACAAACAGAAGTTAAGTGACTTTCTCAGGGTCCCACATCTAGTAAGCAGAAGCAAGATTTGACCCCAGGTCTTATACAAAACCCAGTTCTTTATTCACTAAACAGCAACTTTACAGATTTTAAATAATTCATAGTTAATACCTTCAACACAAGAAGGCAGTTTATAAGAGTACAGGCCAGGACCCAGCTGAACTTTCACAACATTCCTCTCAAAATAATTTTAAAATATTGCTTTAAATCAAATTTTAGAGTGGCAGAGCCAACCAAGGGTCAGTGGGAGGCTTTTTCCAATGTAAGACAACTTAGAAGGTCTGCAGGAGAGGTCTGTCATACGGGGGGTGGGGGGGGGGCATAGATGTAGAGCAAGGCAGAAACACCAGCCAGTGGTGGACCTTGGAGGCGGCCATGACAGCAGCAACACCAGCAGCTTTGGGAACTCTCAGCTGAGGCACACCAAAAGGGTCAGACAACAGGTCAGAAAGAGATTACAGGGAGCCCTTTGCTGGCACTAGATGCAGCTTGCACTTTTGGGCAACTCTATTGCCCATAAGCAGTTCTTCGTGGCGAGGACAGAGAAGAGCACTTGTGATCAGTCAGAAGGGATCAGGGGCCCTGGTCACAGTTATAGGGACAAGAAGAGCAATAGCACTTGCAGCTGCATAGGAACAGGAGCCTTCCTGAGTAAAGACCAGCGTGCAGACCAAGAAAGCAGTAACCACATTTCTTCCAGGATAAATTCCTTAGAACCAACAAAAACGTGCAGACCCCCAAAACTAGCTCTGAAAACAGCTTGAAGCTGGATGCAATACCTTACCACCCCCAGGTGAGCAGAGCCCAATTTTAACATAAAGTACAAAGTGAAGAAAGAGGCTGGGAAAATGAGTAAACAATAACAACAACAAGAAGGAACTTGACCACAAAAAGCTGCTGGCAGGAAAGACCAAGATCTAAACTTAGAAGAATACAACACTGCGACAATAGCTACAAGCAAAGTCTCAAAGAAAAATGCTCATTAAAACTAAGCCCAGCAAGAGTTCCTAGAAGAGTTAAAGAGATGAGTAGTAGAGGAAAAAATTGGGAAAAGAAATGAGAGTAATGCACGAAAATTATGAAAAGAAAATTAGCAACTTGGTAAAGGAGGTACAAAAAATTATGAAAAAAAATCACCTTCAAAACAGAATCGGTCTAATGTTAAAAGAGACACAAATATTCACCGAAGAAAAGAACTACTTAAAAAGCAGAATTGGCCAAATGGAAAAAGAGGTACAAAAGCTCACTGAAGAAAATCATTTCTTGGGGAAGCTAGGTGGTGCAGTGGACAGTCCTGGGCCTGGAGTCGGAGGACCTAGGTTCAAATTCGGCCTTAGACACTTATTAGCTGTGTGACTCTGGGCAAGTCACTTAACCCCAATTGCCTCTAAGAACAAACAAACAAACAAAAGGGTAAAAAGGCACAGAAGAAAAGAAAGAAAATCATTTCTTAAAAATTAGAATTGGGCAAGTAGAAGCCATGAGACTTTAAAAGAAAGAATCAAAAAATAGAAGAAAATGTGAAAGATCTCATTAGAAAAACAACTGATCTGAAAAATAAATCAAGGAGAGTTACCTTAAGAATTATTGTACTACCTTAAAGCCATGATTGAAAAAAAAAAGAACTTAGACATCATATTTCAAGAAATTATCAAGAAAAGCAGCCCTGATATCTTAGATCTAGAGAGTGAAATAGAAATTGAAAGAATTCACTGATCACTACCTGAAAGAGATCCCAAAACTAAAACTCCCAGGAATATTATAACCAAATTCCAAGCTCACAGGTCAAAGAGAACATATAGCAAGCAGCTAGGAAAAAAAAAATTCAAATATGGAGCCACAGCTAGGATCACACAAGATTTAGCAGCTTTCACATCAAAACAGTGGAGGACTTGGAATATGATATTCCAGAAGAAAAAGGACCTAGGATTACAACCAAGAATAACCTAGCCAGGAAAATTGAGTATAATTGTTCAGGGGGACAAGTAGATATTTAATGAAATAAAGGACTTCCAAGCATTTCTGATGAAAAGATCAGAGCTGAATAAAAAATCTGACATTGAAACAGAAGACTCAAGAGAAGCATAAAAATGTAAACATGAAACAGTAAGCATAAGGGCCTCAATGAAGTTAAACTATTTATATTCCTGTATGGGAAGATGTTACATTTAACTTGTAGGAACTTTACTATTATTAGAGCAGATAGAAGGAATTGCTATAGTCAGAGGGCACAGGTATATGTCCATTATGCTGGGATTATCTCCAAAAAAGGAATATAGTGATGAGAAAGAAGGATGTACAGAGAGAAGGGAGAAGGATATACAGGGAGAAGACACATTTTTCTCACATAAGGGAGACATGAAAGGAAGAGCTTTTTTTGTTCTGTCATTTCAATCATATCCAACTTTTTGCAATCCCAATTGGAGTTTTCTTGTCAAAGATACTGGAATGATTTTCCATTTCCTTCTTCAGCTCATTGAAGAGGAAACTGGGCAAACAAGGTTAAGTGACCTGCCCAGGGTCATACAGCTAGTAAGTGTCTGAGGCCTGGCACTCTATTCACTGTACCACCTCACTGCCTTGTAAAGAAGCTTTTATAGTAGAGCTTTTTATACTGGAGGAAGAAATGGGAGTGGCAGGCAATACTTGAACCTCACTCTTATCAGAATTGGTTCATAAAGAGAAGAATATATATATATATATATATTCATCATATATGTGTGTGTGTACATATATATATGTGTGTATATATATATATACATATATATATATATACATGTACACACACTCATTTGGGTATAGAACTTTATCTCAGCCAATAGAGAAATAACAGGGAAAGGGTTAAGATGTATCAGGGTGGAGAGGATGGTTAGAAGGAGGGCAGTTTGGACATGGCAGTGGTCAAAAGGAAAAGAGACTTTTGAAAAGGGCAGTACAAAAAGAGAGAGGATAAAGAAAGGAAAATGGGATGGAGGGAAATACACAGTGTCATAACTGTCAATGTGAATGAGATGAGTTAATCCATAGAATGGAAGGGGCAACAGAATGGGTTGGAAACTAGAAACCAACAATGTATACACAAGAGACACATTTGGGACAGAAAAACACATACAAAGTTGAAATGAAGAGCTGCATCAGTTGAAGTGAATAGGGCAGGTGTGGCAATCCTTATCTCAGACAAAGCAAAAGCAAAATTAGTCCTAATTGAAAGAGATAATCAGGTAAATTACATTTTGCTGAAAGGTACAATAGACAATAAAGTAATATCAAACCATTTTGTAGCCAGTTTCTCTAATAAAGCCCTCCCATCTTAAATATATAGGGAACTGAGTGAAATTTATAAAAATAAAAGTCATTCCCCAACTGATAAATGGTCAAAAGATATGAATAAGCAGTTTTCATAAGAAGGAAAGAGAGCTATCTATAATCATACAAAAAAATGCTCTAAAGCGCTATTGATTAGAGAAATGCAAATTAAAACAACTCACACCTATCAGGAATGACAAATGCTGGAGGGAATGAGGGAAAATAGTTAGATTAATGAATTATTGGTGGAGTAGTGAATTTGCTAAACATTCTGGAGAATACTGTGAAACTATGCCCAAAAGGCTATAAAACTGTGCATACCCTTTTACCCAGAAATATCACTACTAGGTCTATACCCCAAGGAAGTTTAAAAAAAAAAAAGGGAAAAAGACCTATGTATGCAAAAACATTTATAACTTGTTTTTGTGATGGCAAAGAATTGTAAATTGAGGGAATGTTTATCAAGTGGGGAATGGCTGAACAAGTTGTGGCATATGATTGGGTTGAAGTACTATTTTGCTCTAAGAAATGATGAGGGAGTGGTTTTAGGGGAAAAAACAAAGAAACAAAAAAATGGCAAGACCTATACAAACTGGAGCAAAATGAAGTGAGAAGAACCAGATCATTGTGCACAGTAACAGCAATGTCATAATAATGATCGACTGTAAAAGACTTGACTACTCTGATCAATACAGAGATCTAAAGCAATTCCAAAAGACCCGTGATAAAAATTGCTATCTACCTCCAGGGAGAGAACTGATAAATTCTAAGTGCAAATTGAAGTATAAATTTCTCGCTTTCTTTAATTGTTTTTTTGCTTTTTTTTGTGATATGGCAATATGGAAATACGTTTTGTATGATTTCACATGTATAATTGATATATAATTTTGCCTTCTCAGTGGGTGGGGAAGGGAAAGAGAAAATCTAGAACTTAACATTTTTTGAAAAAAGATAGTTAAAATAATAAATATTTTAAAAAATAAAGCAGTTTATAACATTGCACTCCTTCAGAGGACCCTAAGTAATGCCTGGTTTTTAACAAAGAACTCAATGGCAATTTTATAATAGTGTTGCACAATTCTGTTCTATTAAAGCAAGGATACAATCCTTTTTTTTTTTAAGGCAATTGGGGTTAAGTGACTTGTCCAGAGTCACACAGCTAGTGAGTGTTATGTATCTGAGGCAGCATTTAAACTCAGGTCCTCCTGACTCCACGGCCAGTGCTCTATCCATTTCGCCACCTAGCTGCCCCAAGGATATAATTCTTAATGACTTTTAATTTACCCTGTTTGATAATAGTCAAAACCTCTTATCTTTCTTACATTATGTATGTGTGTTATACATATATACACATATACATGTATGTGTGTATACATTTAAGTGCATATACACATATGCAGATAAAAAAGTGTGTACACAAATATATACAAATACATACAAGTGCACTGCACATACACACGTGCAGACATACACATAAGGGTTTCCTAGTAGCTCAGTGTGTTTGGATGTTTGTATGTAAGAAGTAGAAATATATTAAATTTTATTGATATGACATGTTCTAAGTATATTGATTACATGCCTAAAAGTTTTTCCCTACCTCAAAAAGTTTTCACTCCAAATTTTAACCAAAGAAAAGGAAGACAGATTTTTCAAATCACCAAACAAATATTATAGGAATAATAATGGTTAATCACATGTCTATATGACTTTACAGTTTACAGAGTTCCTCGACACAATCTTATTTGGTATGTAGTATAAATATTATCTCCAATTTATAGACCAGTCAGGTGAAGTTAGAGTGAAGTGTCTTGGCTAAAGTCTCATGGTTAAGAAGTGGCTGAAGGAGACCAAAGTCTTCTAATTCTGAATCCAAAGCTCTTTTCACTGACTCTTCCCCTTATTACCGTAACCTGTGTGATCAGAGGTAAGAAAGTTTACCTTTACCTGCCTGAGCATCATATTCTTCATCTCTAAAATGAGCAATTAGACTGGATGATCATAAGATCCTTTCTCATATTAAGCCCTCCCAGGCATGTTTCAAAATCAAGTTTTACATTCCTAGATTGTCTTTAGGGAGTCACACAGAACTTTATTATTTCATGGTTAAATGGATAATTCTTATGCAAAGCTGGTTCTCTTTGCTTTGAAAACATCTGGATAACAGGTTAAATTATAGGTAGCATGGTATAGTGGTAGAAAGCTGGACTTGTAATAAGGATATTTTGTTTTCACATATTAATTCCCCAGGCAACTCTTGAAGACTGCAAGTTACAAATTACAGATCTGAATTTCTGGAGCTGGGGGTAGGGAGTTTCCACACCGGGAGTTCCCTAATTAAAAAAAAAGATTCTTTATTTTAAAAGCATACTAATAACGAATTAGATTTATAAAACATCTCTCAAGTATCCACAGTCTTGTGGATGTTGCCTTCAAGCTCCATGAAGGTTGTTTTCTGGTACATAGTGGTGCAGTGTTCTAATACTACCCTACTGTGAATACAAAGACCAAAACAAACCAGGTCCTGCCCTCAGGCAGCTGACAGTCTTTTGTTTAAGTTTCAAGTGTCATTTGGGTAGTGTACTATCGTCTGTATTTCCATCCTTTGAATTTTCTAGCTTGCTTTTTAGTATAGTCCAAATGTGTCTAAGAAACATAGCATTCCGAAAGACAGAAAATTCTATTTCCAATCTTTTTGTAACTTTAAAAACAAACAAAAGGTTCCACTATGAATTCTAAACCATTGTTGTTGTTGTTGTTTAGTTGTGTCTGATACAACTCTTTCACCCCATTTGGGAATTATTCTTGGCAAAGATACTGGAGTGGTTTGCCATTTCTTTCTTCAGCTCATTTTACTGATGAAGAACTGAAGGAAACAAGGTTAAGTGACTTGGCCAGGGTCACACAACTAAGTAAGTGTCTGAGGCCACATTTGAGCTTAAGGAGATGAGTTTTCCTGACTTCAGGCCTCTCACTCTTTCCACTGTGCCACCTAGCTGTCCCACAAGTGTAATATTCACTCACTCACACACATACACATACACACGTATTTTTTGATAACTCTTTAAATTTTTTCCTGTCTGACCACACACAATGATCCCTTTGTCAATCTAATGAAACCAATGGATCACTTTCTCAGAAGAATTTTCTTTTAAATATATAAAATAAATACATAAGATTATAGAGGACATCAATGATAAGGAAATATAGTATTTTAATTAAAAATTAACAAACCCCAGATTAAGATCTTTTCTTTTTAACTGTCCAGCTTCTGAAACAGGCTTCTGTGATACCTTGGGTAACTTAAGCTTTTGAAAGCTTCAGACAGCTGCCTAAAAATATAAGTTTCAGAAAAAGGAACAGCCTGTGCTGGTACAGGAAGTTTCTGCATCTTGGAGTTCCCTATTTGCCGAAATGTATGAAATGGTTAAACATTAGAAATAGATATGGTTATATTAGTGAAAATGACAGTAAAGATTGTGCATTATCATGTGCTTTGCTCATGCCCCCTGTGGACTAGGGGATCTTTCCATCTAACTTACAGCTGAAATCTCCTATGTGTGTTTTTCTCCCTCTTCTAGAATGTGAGCTCCTTTCTTGAGAATGATGACTGTCTCGGATTTTCTGTTTGTATTCCCAGTGTTTTCCATTCATCCATTTATTCATTTATTCTTTAATCACAAGCACATTCTTTATCCCTATCTTGTCATCCAATTTTAATGGAAATGACAAAATTTCACAGTAAAGAATAAAATCTCAGATTGTTCCAGTGACTTGACCAAGGTCACAGATCAACTAAGTGATAGAGGCAGGAAAGCAGGTAATTTATTCAGTTTTCTAGTGTGGTCCTTCCATTACAGCATTTTGTCTCCCTTAGTTATGATATCTGTTACTGAAAAAAAAAACTCCCCCATTGGTGACATCACAAATGTATTTCAGTATTTTACTATGCACTATAAGATTTAGACCTCAAAGGACTTTAGAGATGACCCATCTAAGGCCATACCTATCTAAATTTATACAGATAGTAATTTGCAGAAAAGGGACTCAAACTCAGTTCTGCTAACTCTAAATTCAGTACTTATGCAATATATCTCATTTCTGTGCTCTTTTCTCTATACTTGACACAGTTCAGAAGAAGAATAGTGAAATTAATTGTGTGATTATGGAGTCAGGAGTGAGGAGTTTCTTGTTCCATTCCTTATAATACCCTTTAAGACCACTTTCACTTTAAAGTGATGCCTACATATAATATCAAAATTATATGCAAAAGAATGGAAAACAATCCATTCAAATTTAATTTGTCATATAAAAAAATTCTAGAGTTTGAAGGGAATTAGTCCAATATCAACCAGCATTGGAACTAGAATCTCTTATCCAAGCTCCCAACAATTAGCAGTAATGCAGCATTATTTAACACTTCTAATAATGGGGAAGGAGAGGCCAGATGGCATAATGGAAAGGGAGTTACCATCACTTAGGAAGATCTGCATTCAAGTTCTCCTTCTGAGATATATTGGTTATGTGACCCTGGATAAATCCATTAACCTCTTGGTAAGCCAGGCATCTCTCTAGGCCTAAAAATTGTAAAGGAGGTGCCTATATTCGTTGGTAGAGAACATTTTTAACCTGAAACTCCATTTGCCAATAAAATCATAGTCCTGTCCAAAATAGTAAAATAATAATTCTAAGAAAAACAATATCTACAACGTGGAATATGAAATTTAATGTATAACAGAACATAGCATATTATTTATATTAGCACTGATTAATCATTTAATGTAGCTAAATATTTTAGTTATATAATAGTGAATTATAATATATGTATATTATACAAAATAATATACAAGTATTATTTTCATGCTACTCTAAAGGTTCAAGATGTATCAACACAGTGAAAAAAAAATTCCTCACTATGCTGTAATGTTGTTTAAAAAGGGTAGCTCTCTTGCTGTTACTCAATTTGATGACAGAGTAACTAACTACTTCTAGGGAAAAAACAAATTGGTAAATGTTTCCCACAGAAACCATCAGAAAAGAGAAAAAGCCACTTGGAAAACCTGAATTGTCATTGAAGTGCTATGTATTATTTGCAGCTTTTCAAAGGTTCTGACTCTCTGATGATGGGAGAATAAGGAATATGATGACAGATCTCTTGGACTGAAGGCTCCCAGATGAGCCTCTTTCCTATCTCTTCTCCTGCTGAGGTCTGAATCAAAAACCTGATATTGTAAATCATCCCATGCTCAGGATGCCTGACCAGGAGGGCATGTTTCTTAGTGACAGAGATAAACAGCTATACCTTAGCAGAGGAGAAAATATTGAATCCAGGGTGCTTGGACATGCAGGGAATTAAGAAACCAATCCTATTGCCAATGAAGAAACTCCAAACATGGGAACTGGGCAGTGAGGGGCCATAGTGGAGCTTGCTTCTGACAAGTAGAGTCACCAAAGGGCAATGATGATTTCAAAATTTGTAGGAGGACAGGGATGGCAGGAGACAAGAAATTTATTGTTTATTCTCTTTTTCACATATACATATATATATATAGCTATATAGTTATATATATAGTTATATATATATGTGTGTGTATATATATATATATATATATATAGTTTTATATGTATAGTTACATAGTGAGCTAAACTTAGGCCACCGAAATTGATTTCTAAGAAATAGAAAATGTTTATTAGAAAATAAAAGAAATAAATGTTGCTGGAATACATCAAGAAAGGATTATGAAGATCATTGGAAAGCTAATAGACATTGGTCTGAGATGTTTAACTCCTTAGAGAGTAAGAGTGGAACATAAGGGTGCATATAAGCCTCTTGTCCCAAAAGTAAAATGCATTTACTTGAAAGATCTACCCAGTTAAAATCTTATCTCCATAACTTCCTCTCTAAGTGTCCAGTCACCTGTACCTAAGACCATGCTTAGAAGAATGTCCACACTGGAACCCCTCTTCTCCTGAATGGTTACTTCCTCTCCACCTTCACCAGTTCTCCTCTCTAGCCACCTCGATTATATCTTCTTGGACAACTGTCATATTATTCCATTGCATTTCTATTCCTCCATCCCACCCCACACACATATTCTCTCTCTGTCTGTTTCTGTCTCTCTGTCTCTCTGTGTTTCTGTCTTGTCTTTCTCTCTTCCTCTCTCCCCACCTCTCTCTGTGTCTCTTTCTCCATCTCTCTCGGTTTCTGTTTCTCTGTCTCTCTCGTTTTCAGTGTCTGTCTTTGTCTCTGTCTCTGTCTCTCCAGTTCTGGAACCATAAACTATGATCAACTCAAATCTGCCATTGTTTCTGAATGGATTATGTCAATATACTCCCTTATGATTCCTTTCTCCATCCCTGTAACTTGCCACACTTCCCTGTGTGTGCTGTTGCTCCATTAGAATGTAAGCTCAATGAACACAAGGACCATCTTTGTTTTTATATTTGTATACCTAATGCATAATCTAATGTTTGGCACTTAGCAAGTCCTAAAATACATTAATTCATGAATTAGTTAATTAATGCTAGTGCCTTCTCTTTCTTATTTTCAATATATCCTGTATATATCTCATCTATATGTAGTTCCTTGCATGTTGCCTCCCCCATTAGACTGTGAGCTTCTTGAGAGCAGGAACTATTTGTCCCTTTCTTTGTATCCACAAGGCCTAGCATAGTACCTGACATATTAAGCATCTATAGCATAATGAAAGTTTATCAAATTAGGAGGCACCTAATAGGTGTTTATTGACTAAGTTACTAAAACTCTTTGTCACTCATAGATGAAATATACTGCTACCACTACTGCTGCTGCTAGCTAATGTTTATATATCACTATTACAAAGTGCTATGTATGTGCGTATATATACTACATATTATGCGCGTCACTTTACAAATGAGAACACTGAAGCAGAAAGAAGTTAAGTGATTTGCCCAGGGTTACATGGGTAGTAAGTGTCTAAGACAGAAATTTTAACTCAGTTCTTCCTTGACTCCAAATTCAACATTCTGTCTCGTTCTAAGGTGATTCCCTTTAAAGAAAAGAAAAACAGGGGCAGCTAGGTGGTGCAGGGGATAGAGCACCAGCCCTGAAGTCAGGAGGACCTGAGTTCAAATCCGACCTCAGACCAAACACTTGACATTTGCTAGCTGTGTGACCCTGGGCAAGTCACTTAACCCCAATTGCCTAAAGAAAAAAAAAAGAAAAGAAAAGAAAAAAGGCAGAGAAGACAGAGGGAGAAAAAGAGAGAGAAACAGATACTGAGACAGAGACAGAGAGACAGAGACAGACAGAAAGATGCCTTTGGAGAGCAATGACTTTGGAGTTCAAAGTCTGATTCTGATACCTACTACATGTATGATCTTGGACTTGTCATTCACCCTACTGGGATTACTCTGTCATATGCAAAGTGAGGGGTTTGGACTAGGTGACCTTTTAAAATTCCTTCTAGTGCTGAATCTAATTCTATCAATCTAGGAAAACTATGGCATTATTTCCATGAACCAATGTGTAGGGACAAATTACAGTGGAAGTCCCTGAAATAAAATGTTTGCATATTAGAGAGACAGCATAGTCTAAGAATAATTCCCACCTGTAGAACTTCAAGGGTTACTGATTTTCCTCACAATTCCTCTGCAAAATAAATAGAATGGAGAAATAATGGTGAATTGGAATCCAGGTTCTAGTACTTACTATTGCTGTGACCTTGGGCTAGTCATTTTATTTATTTATTTATTTTACCTCTCTCAATCTCATTTTCCATAACTGTAAATGTGGTTCCAAACTCTTATATTACCTGTTTCAGAGGGTGCTCAGTGGCTTAAGGTTTAAAGTATTATATACAATAGGACCTAGAGAAGAAGATTTATTTTTTTCTCTCTCCTTGCTATGGTCATAATGAAAAATACTACTACTAGGTAACATTTATAGAGCACTTAAAAGTCTGCAAAGCATTTTATGTAATATTAGTATCCCCATTTTACTGATAACAAAATGAGCCTGAGAAAGAGATAAGTGACTTTCCCAGGGACACAGAGCTAGTAAGTATCAGAGGTGAGATTTGAACTCAGGTTTTCCTCACTCCAGGTCTAGCGTTCTCTTTACTACGCTACCTTTTTTAAAATTAATTTATTAATTAAATAATTATTTAATTAATTGTTTAATTAATTATTAATTAATTAATTACTAGTGAAGTCCAATGATTTTCATTCTGAAGGTCTGTAAGTTTATAAACATTACTTTATTCTATTAAATTGTGAGCTCCTTGAGGGCAAGGACTGATTTCGCTTTTCTTTATATCTCCAGTGCTTGGTAAAATGACTGGAAAACAGGAGGGGCTTAATCAATGCTTGTTGACTGATTGACTAATTTAGTCTTGTTTCATGAAAGCACAAGAACAGACTCACACTAGGATAGCAAATGGGTTATGCTAAATTTGGAGATTGGTCCAGGGAGGAAAATTCTCTGATTAAGGCCTCTGGAAGAAAACCTCCACTTTAAAATCAAACTATTGTTAGGCAGACATGACCTGCCAATGTTAAGCACTTAGAGTAGGCCATGCTGATGAGGGCATAATGTTCAAAGAGTGGCAGCAACCTGCTTTGATTCTCTAAATCGCGTAACTGTAATAAGTACTGATAGCTGGGGTGGGGACGGATCTAAAGGAAGAACATCAGACAATAAATTGTCACAAGCAACCAATGAATTACCAACTCCAAACAGGTAAACACCTTGACATTTCTCAGGATGCCCTTCTTTACCACCGTGGGAGAACTGGAGCTTTTTCAACAGCTATTAAACACACAATCCCAAATTATTATAGTGGCCTGAATGTGAGTACAACCCTATCAGAGGCCATGGAAACTGGGACCTCCTGGAGTCCTGGAAGTAAGTATGAGAGAGATAATTTCCCTGACTCCACAGAGCAGGTCAAAGGATTTATTTGAAAGCTAAAGGTTTTAAAATGTCATTATGCACTTCTCTTTAAGAAGTTTATGAGGCAAAGCAGGATGCCTGAATCTTATAGAAGATGTGCATGCATATTATTGCTGAAAATCTATTGCCCAAGTAAGATTCGTGCTTTGGGTGGGGGTGGTTGACTGGGTGATCTCTTATGGATTCTGTGAAAAACGGTTGCTTACTGTGATTCTTACATTGTTAATACTATGACCTATTGTTGTAATATTTTGTAAAAAGCCATTATTTTGTATAGCATGGTGTAATAGGAAAGGCTCTCAGTTTGGACTCAAAGGACCCAAGCTTCAAATCCTGGTATTTATGTAATCTTAGGCAAATTATATCCCCTATAGACTTTAGTGTCCTCTTTTATGAAATGAAAAAATAGGTCTAGATTACCTCTAAGAGCATGAGTGGCATATAAAAACATCAAATGTCCAGTTTCTTTAAGTTTTATTAAAGAAAATCAAATTTTAAGAATAGGATACCACCTTAAGACCATTTAATCTCCTGCAGTTCTCCCATGTTTTAAACTAGAAGAGATCAGCACTCAAAGAGTGCTTGTGCATGCTTGTGTTTCCATGGTAATCCTAATAGCGTTCCCTACACAAGGAGTGCCCTCCCTATCCTCTTTGCCTGCAAATGCCCTGCCCATTTCTTAAAGTCCAATACACGCAACTCTTCCTTCATCGTGCCCTACTTCCCCTCGTCAAAAGTGATTTCTCATCTCCTACCTTGGACTTTGTTGTTGTTAAATCATTTTTCAGTCATGTCTGACTCTTTGTGACCCCATTTGGGGGTTTTCTTGGCAGAGATACTGGAGTGATTTGCTATTTCCTTCTCCAGTTCATTTTACAGATGAGGAAATTGGGGCAACCAGGGTTAAATGACTTGTTCAAGGTCACAAAGCTCGTAAGTGTCTGAGGCTGGATTTGAACTCATGAAGATGAGTCTTCCTGATGCTAGGCCCAGCACTTTATCTACTGCATGACCTAGCTGCCTACACCTTGGACTTTATAGATCACTTTATATCACAAGCCTTATGTACAGTTATCACTGTGACACTTACTTTAAAGCTATCCATGCTGCTATTATATCTGCCTCTTAGACTTTAAGTTTCTTAAGGATAGGTACCAGACATCTTAACCAATTGCTTCTTCCAAAACCTAGTCCAATGCTGTACATACTTTTTTGATTTGGACCTGAAATTCATTAGGGAACTTCCAGTAAGCAGACTCCTTCTATCAATGCAGACTGACCCCTGAGACATCAGGGAGATGAAGTGACCTGTCCTGGCTCACACAGTCTCTATGCGTCGGAGATAATACTTGAACCAGGTCTTCCCAAGTCGGAAGGAATCACAGAATTGGAAAAGTAATCTCAGCAGCCATCCAGTCCAAACCAAACATGAAAGGAATCCCCACTAGAACATGTCTGATATGTGGTCATATGGCCTATGCTTGAAGATATCCAAGGAGGAAGCAACTACCACCATTCTAGGCAATCATTCTGCTATAGGACAGCTCCCATTAGTAGGAAGGTTTTTTTGTTTCTGTTTTTAAGTTGTTTCTCCTGATGCAATTTCTACTACTGTCTAAGAGGTAAATTTATGCAATAGGACCCGAAGTCATAGCGATTCTGTACTTAGAAGGCTAGGTATGAAATGGCTCTTGGTTATGCTCAGTTGGAGAGTAAAATTTTCTGACGATGGGCTAAGGGTGGAGCTCCTAGGCCTGCACTAGGAAAGACCCTTCCTAGCTCTCATCGTGCCCTCATGCTGCAAAAGAGAAACACGGCAACGTAAGGACAGGGTCGACCGCAGGTGTTTGTGGGAAGTAAAACTAAATCTGGCAAATGTATTTTAACAGAGTAAATTAAACATACGCACACAAAGCGCAGCCGGGGTAGGGTAGGGTAGGACCTGCCCGTTGTTCCTTTCTCAGCCGGCTGATTTCTCTCGGTGCTGCTGCTAGTGGAGCAGCAAGTCCTCAACTACCAAAAAGCACACACAGTCACACACAGCTCCCAGCTTGTCTATTCAAATGTGGACCATTTCTCTTTGTCTTTCAGAAGGGAACCACAAACATGGCAGGCAACGGCCTCTGCCCCGATCGCTGTGTGGGTCAACTACCACTCTTCCCTTTTTTCTGATTTCTTTTCATCAAAAAATTACCGTATGTGAAAATCTCTGCCCTATTCCCACCTTTCAGGGGCTGATCTGTTAATCTTCTATCTTCCTAAACTGAGAAGAACCAAAAATCCCAGAAGGTTTTATGACCAGCCTGCCCCTGCCAGGGGGTGGGCTCACTGACATTGAACCCATACTTGTCTCTTTGCAACTTCATCCAGAGGGGTCTCCCCTCTGTGGCCATACTTAACAAAGTGGTCCCGCCTCCAGCCAGTAGCCCTTCAAATACCTGCAACAAGCTATCACGTCCCCTGTAAGTCTTCCCCTCCCCAGGCTGAACTTCCCCAGTTCCATCAGTCAATTCTCATAATTCATGGACCCAGGATCCTTCACATCCCGACGGCCCTCCTGTCCACGTTCTACAATTCATTAATGTCCTTTTTAAACCATCACTCCCAGAACTGAACACAGAACTTCAAATGCGGTTTGATGAGGGCAGAGTAAAGTGGGAATATCATCTCCCTCTTCTTGGAAGCTTCGCCCCTCTTAAAATAGTCCAAGATCACATAAGCTGTTTTGGTTGCCACATCCACAGTACAGACTCCCATTGAGTTTGTAGTCTGTACCCTCAGGTCTTTTTTCTTTTTTTCTAGAATAACTAATTTCTGGTCGTCTATTGCCTATGACATATGGTCTCACTTGTTCTATTTGTATTGTAGCGTTGTTGTTTTGTTTTGTTTTGTTTTTTTTAAGTGGCTTGTCCAAGGTCACTCGGTGACTAACAGTATCAGAGATGAACCCAGCTCTCCTGATTCTAATTCCTCTTTATATTATATCATGCTTCCCCCAAATCAATAATGCAATAGGTCTCAATCTACTAATGCAATAAAAGGTTTTGACTCTTGAGACCCAACAACGCTAAAGGGAGAGGTAATAGAGATTGTGAAGACTCACCTTGTGCTTGGAACTGCAGGGCCATTGTCCTCAGCAGTCCTCATCTGCCTTGCTAATGAACCCTTTGCACTTCCCATCAGCGCAAGGACTAATTCATGTCTATCAAATTGCACCAAAGATCTGGCCTGACTGACCTGTATGTCACCTGATAGGAATGGCAGGCCCATTTCATGGCTGGGACATTTGCAGTCATGGTGCTCCAAGAGAAGTACAGGACTTGGAATCAGGAAGACCTGGGTTCAAACTCTGCCTCAGACACTAACTGTGTGGTTCTGACAAAGTCACTTAACCTCTCTCAGCCTCAGTTTCCTTGTTTGTAAAATGGGGATAACAATAGCATCTCCCTCCTAGGATGAAGTGAGATAACTCGTAAAGTTTTTTATAAACTTTAAAACACTATTTAAATATTAGTAGTTGTTATCATTATTGTCATCATTGTTACTATGATTTTAAAAATTGATAAACTGAGGTTCTGGGAGATAAAGGGACTGGTCCAGAGTAACAAGATTAATAAGTGACTGAGTCAAGATTTGAGCCTTCAAGATTTAAACTTCAATTCTAAGTCTAATGCCCTTTATAGCATACTCATTTAGAAAAATAATAATAAGAAAAAACCTCAGGTTTAATTAGGCTTTCCCTTATAAAGACCCTAAGAGGGGAGGAGGGATGTGAATATTATTATCCCCATTTTACAGATGAAGAAATTGAGACTCAGAAGCATTAAAGAGCTTGGTTAGGGTCAGAAGTAAGAAATGACAGATCGAGGGTTAAAACCCAGTAGCCTTTCTTCCATCCAGTTTTTTGTTTTTGTTTTTTCTCATTATACCAGTCTGTCTCCCATTCATAGGACAAATGATAATAACTACCCAAGGTTACATAGCACTTTAAGATTTACAAAGCACTTCCCTTAAACTAGCTTACAATGTGATTTAAACAGAACAATTACTACCTCCATTTTATAAATGTAAAAATGGAAGTTTGGAAGTCCAGTGACTTGCTCATGTTCATATATTTAAAGCCTACTGAAACTTGGATGTGAACCTCACTCTCTGGATTCCAAGTCAAGGAAACATCAATAGTTAGGGAAACATGACATTGCTTCTTTAATATGGTATCACTAACCTTGCCTTTGAGTAATCCAAGATAATTTCTTCAATATTGACAATAATTTCTTTTCACTCAAAGCTCTGTGTCTCCCAGTTTCTCTTCTTTAAGACATGCTATGACACTTCAAATATTAAGTGAAAAACTGAAACTTCACAGTTCTAAACATTGTCGCAGTGAGAGTTATTATTTCCTCTTGATAATTTCCTATCCACAATTATAATCATTAAAATTTTTGTAATACTTTATAGTTTTCAAAGAATTTTCTTCATAATAACGTTATGATTTTCAAATGCCCACTTTAGGACAGCTTGATGGTGTAATGGATTAAGGACTGGACCTGACATTAATAACAGCTGACTTCAGATTCAGCCTTAGAGTCTTACTCACTGTGTGACCCTAGGCAAGTCACTTAACAGCTGTCTGCCTCAGTTCCCTCATGTGTAAAACAGCACCTTTCTCCTAGGCTTGGATTAAAATGAGTTAATACTTGCAAAACACTTTGCAAACCTTAAAATACTATATAAATGCTATTATTGTTGTGGTTGTTATTATTGTTACTACTACTACTATCACTGCTACTACTATGACTACTACGGCAACAATGATGACTACTACTGCTATTACTACTACTATGACTACTACTTTTATTGGTGAACAAATTGAATATCAAAGTCCTTGTCCAAATTCCCTCGGCAAGTAAGGTATAGAACTAGGATTTGTACACAGGTCTTCTGACAGCAACTTTTTTGCACTTTGCATCAAACTACATTCAGGGGCTTGATATCCTCTCACCCTTTGCACTTGCTTCCTTTTGTCTAGTTCACATGTGCTACAATGGTCTTGGGAAAGCTAAGTCGTATAGCACATCGTGTTCTCGGCTTAGAGTCAGGAAGACCTTAGTTCAAATCCAACCTCAGATACTTAGTAGCGGTGTTACCCTGAGCAATTCACATAACCCTGTTTGACTCAGTTTCTTTATCTATAAAATGAGCTGGGAAAGGAAATGGTAACCCACTCCAGTATCTTTGCCAAGAAAACCCAGAAAGGGGTCATGATGATTCTGAAATGATTGAACAACAACAATGATCTCAAGGGAGAGAGGGGGCAAAAAGGTTCATTAAGAAAATGAGGGGGCAGCTAAGTGGTGCAGTGGATAGAGCATCAGCCCTGACAGGAGGACCTGAGTTCAAATTCGGCCTCAGACCAAACACTTGTCACTTGCTAGCTACATGACCCTGGACAAGTCACTTAACCCCAATTGCCTAAAAAAAAAAAAAAAAAAGAAAACAAAAACTTAATGTGATCATGTTTGTTTTAATCCACCCAGAATTATCTTTGCCATCATGTCACACATTTGTATTTGGAAACCCAACCCTGTAGAGATACCAGCTATTTATTTTCAAGTGCAGGGAGAGCAATTTCAGACACTACCAGCAATTAAATTGTCTATAACTGCATTGGTCAAATAGGTAGGCAGTCCTTATTTGGTTAAGTAAGCAGGATAGTAGTTTACAAGCACTGAATACATCCACTAGTCAACTATACATTTTTCAATGCAAAGAAACTCTTTATTAGTCTATCAGCAAGTATGCTTAAATAATTGTAAAACAAATTTAAGGAAAGATAGTATTCATGGCAGAATTTGGTGTTCTTTGTTGTTGTTCATACTTCATTCTTGAAGAGAACCAATGACATCAGGAGGGTGATGTCTTGACTTGCAAGTGAATTGAATTCAAGTGAGGCAGAGTTGTGCAAAGTCACCAGCCTCACTCTGTCCTCCAGAGCCATTACAGTCCAGCAGCAAGACATAGGTCAAGATGACTGGTCATGGCCCTGGATGCAGCAGAATTTAGAGTAGCTGATTATTATTTGATCTTGGACTTGCTAGATAAGATCTGTGTGTGTTTTTGGCCTAACAAGTGCCTCACTCTTACATATGTTATTCTTCTTAACATCCTCCTCCTTGGGCTGTCCCCTGATGAGCTGACCTGGATGCTTACTTCTAAATTCTGTTCCTTCCTAAACTGCCTTCTATCTTGGTACTCCACTGGTAATCCTAGGTGTCACCTGCCTCAGCAGAGGCCTGGTATATTGCCTTCCTGCTCCATTGATGTCTTTGATCTTTAACTGCCATATGTGTCACTATCCCACCTATAAGGAATATTATTTCTTGGAGTACTGAAAAAAGTTGCTTAGAAGTAGCAACTACATTTTCCCATTAAACTACAACTGATATCTCACTACTTAATTTAACTCTGGCTTTCTTTATTCTGCTTTAAATAAAATCTTTAACTTCTTTCACATGTGCTTTGTAGTAGGACCAAAAAAAAAAGCAAAAAAAAAAAAAACCAGAAAGCAAATAAAACAAAAAACCTTGCCCAATTACTTGGCTTGTAGGCACTAATTGCTCCGTTGCTACATCTAATTGCCCTAGAAAAAGATTTTTATTGTTATTCTCCTAATTCTAGGGGCTTAAGAGTCCCTGTTCCTTCATTGCACAGTAGTGAACAACTCTTAACTCCATTCAATGACTTTATCTCCTCTATTCATCTTCCCTCAGTTAGTGAAAAGAGAAATGATAGCATGAATCTCATATATATATATGTTATTTTTTTCTCCAGTCAGGAGTGAGTTACCCTGGCAACCAAATTTACCTACTTCAATTATCTTCCCTCCCTCCCTCCCCCCACATATACTTTTTTACCAATACCTAATCCAAACAGAAAAGGAGTTTTGACATTTCTGGTAGGTTTTTATTTGTTTGTGTGTATGTTCAGCCTGGTTTTTAATGGGACTGTCCCATTATTTTCCTTTCCAAACATTTAAACTCATATTAAATACAACTTCAGAATTGAAAAAGAGCTCAGCCATCATTTGGTACAATCATTACCTGAAATAAGAATCAACCTGACAAGTAAGCATTCAACCTCAAAAGACTTCCATTAGCAGAGTATTTGAAGACCAGCGAGGCAGCCCAGGGACATGTTAATTGTTAGGAAGGTGTTCCTTATTTTGAGCTCAAATCTACTACTCTGTAACTTTCATATGTGGGTTCTAGCTTTGCTTTGTTTAGCAAAGCAAAACTAGTCTTTCCCTTTCTCGTTCTAGTATAATCTAGTCCTCCAAATATTTGAAGACTTTTTTTTTCCCTTTTTGTCCTTCTTTAAAGTCCTTCACAATCTGGCTCCAAACTTTTTCCGTGTTAGTTATGCATTACTCTCTTTCACATACTCAAAGATCTATCCCAGGAGTGGGCGACCTGCGGCCTCGAAGTCACATGTAGCCCTCTAGGTTCTCAAATGCAGTCCTTTGAAGACTGAGAGGGCCACGTGTGGCCTTGAAGCCGCAGGTTCCTCACCCCTGGATTATCCAAACTGGCTTTTTTGCTATTCCTCAAGAACAACAATCCATCTCCTGTCACTACCCCTTTGCAAATTTTTTTTTTTCCCGTTGCCAGAATGTTCTCCCTCTTGCCTCTATCTCTGAAAATCCTCATATTCCTTCAGTGATCAGCTCAAGCACACCGCCCCCCACCCCTACACACACATGCTATTTGTGTATCTATGAAGCCATTAGTGGCTCTCCCTGAAATGCTTGCATTGATTTTTGTGTTTTATATAAATGTGTATGTGTCTACATTGTTTCCCTTAATTGAATGCAAGCTACTTGGGGGCAGAGTTTATTTTCCTTCTGTTTTGTATTCCTAAAGCCTGTGACAGTGCCTGGCACATAGAATTAAAGATGTAAAGCTGGAAGTGACCTTATTTTGACTGATTAATTCACCCTAACTCTTCTCTTCTGTGGGCTAAACATCAGAAACTATATAAGAACCCAGTAGACTGACTCCTAGTTCATTTCTTTTTATATTATAACATAATCTTTCTACTCCTTTTTTTTTGTTTGTTTTGTTTTCATGCATGTCATCACCTACAAATTTGTAAATTCCTTAAAAAAAATGATCAGAGTACTTCTCCAAAGGCCTCATGATGGAAAATGCTATCCACATCCAAAGAAAGAACTATGGAGTTTGAATGCAGATCCAAGCATACTATTTGCTATTTTTTTTTCTTCTGTTGTGTTTTGTTTCCTCTTTCTGGTGGTTTCTCCTATTGATTCTAATTCTTACTTGCAACATCACTAATGTGAAAATATATTTAATAGGAATGTATATGTATAGCCTATATCAGATTGTCTTGGGGAGGGAGGTGAAGAGGGAAGGGGAGAAAAATTTAAAACTCAAAAGCTTATGGGACTGATTGTTGATAATTCAAAATGAATTAATTTAAAAAAAATGGTCAGAGTACAATGAATCTTCGAATTCCTTGGTGCCTATCACTAAACCCTATACATAGTAATTTCTTAACACACAGTTACAGAATTCAACTGAATAAAGCTTTCCAAATACAGGTGAAACCCTATGAAATGGCTGAGATGTCCCAGAAAAAGAATAAATGTAATCATGGATTGTATACTGGGAAGAGCACTGAATTTTGAATCAAATGTTCAAATTTTGGTTCCATAATTAGTTAGTTGACTGACCTTGGGTAATTCACTTAACTCTGTTTTACAAATTACTCCCTGAAAATCACTTTCTTTAGCTATCAGATGAAGACAATAATGCTTTTCTTATCTACCTCAATAGTGGTAGAAGAAAGCACTTTGTACTGGCTAATCAATTCAGTAGGCAAGGACTAGGAGCACAGAATTGTGCTAGGCTCTCCAGATGGAAAGACAAAACAAAAAAAGTCCCCTTTCTCAAGCAGTTTACGTTCTTATGTAGGCCTTTAAAAGTCCAATATGAATAAGAGTTATAGCAGACCTGCACAACTTGTAAACTTCTTCAAGCTGCAGATGGGATAGACTAGAGACAGATTGATGATGGTTGGTTGCCATGCATCACATGACAAACAGGAGAGTGCACAGTGGCAACCTACATTTTTTTTGGCCCACCCAAAATCCTTTGGAGCTGCAGGCGCCCCTCGGACCATATGGTGTGCAGGCCTGAGTTATAGTATTTTTGAAAGGCAGTTAGGTGGTGCATTGGATATAGAGCCATGCCTGGAGTCAGGCAGACTCATCTTTCTGAATTCAAATCTGGCCCAAAGCACTTATTAGCAGAAAATTGTCGATCTGCTTTAATTGATGTAGTTTATTCACTGGGAGTTCTCTACACCAATTATTAACATCCTCCCCCATATATATTAAGCTGAAATCTGATGCTTTATAACCTCTTCATGCCTTGTCCCATATAATTCTTGACTGTGTTATCCTATAAAAGTGCCACAAAAGATCTACTCAGTGTTCTGGGGACCATACCCTCATTTCTTGTATCTCAAATAGGTATCAGTATAGCACTTTGGCTATTCACGTATTGTCTTTCACTCTTCCTAAATGACCAATTCCTTCCCAATCAATCAATCAAAAAACATTTAAGTGCCTGTCATGTGCCAAGCACTGTGTTAAGCTCTGGGGATTCAAAAAGAAATAAAAGACAGTCACTGACCTTAAGGAGCTTACAATCTAATGGAGGAGACAACGTTCAAAGGAATATAAACAAAGCAAGCTAACCACAGGATAAATAGGAAATAATTAAAAGAGAGAAGTCAGTGGAATTAAGAGGGGTTAGGGAAGGTTTCCTGTAGAAGGTAGAATTTTAGTTGGGATTTAAAGGAAGGTAGGGAAGGTCAGTAGTCTGAGTGGAGGAAGGAAAAGCATTCCAGATATGGAGGACAGTTGGAGAAAAATGGCTGGAGCCGAGAAATGGAGTAGCTTGTTTGTAAAACAGCCAGAAGTTCAATGTCACTGAATCAATGAATACATGGTGAGAAGTAAGGTATAAGAAGACTGGAAAGGTAGGAGGTAGCTAAGTTATGAAGGGCTTTGAATGCCAAACATTTTGTATTTGCTCCTGGAGGCAATAGGAAGCCACTGGAGTTTATTGAGTTGGGGGCAGTGGTGGGGTGTGTGTGACATGATTAGATCTATGCTTCGGGAAAATCACTTTAGTGGCTGAATAGAGCATGAATTAGAGTGGGGAAAGACTCTAAACGTGAAGTAATAAGAGTCAGTACCAGGGTGGTGGCAGTGTCAGAGGAGAGAAAGGGGTGTATCTGGGAGATCTTGTAAAGATGAAATCAACAGGTCTTGGCAACAGCTTGGATATGGAGGATGAGAGATAGTGTATAGTCCAAGATGACTTTTAGGTTGTGAACCTGAGGGACTGGGAGAATGATATTGCCCTTTATAGTGATAAAGAAGGTAGGAAGAAGGGGAGTATTTAGAGGGAAAGATAATGAGTTCTGTTTTGGACATGTTGAGTTTAAGATGTCTATTGGACATCCAGTTCAAGATGTAAGAAAGGCAGTTGGAATTATAAGACTGGAGGTCAACAGAGAAATTGGGACAGGAAAGGTAGATATGAGAACCACCAGCATAGAGATGTTAATTAAATCCATGGTTGCTGATGAGATCACCAAGTGAAGTAGTATAGAGGGAGAAGAGAAGAGAGCTCAGGACACAACCCAGAGAGACACCTACAGTTGGAGAACTTGATCTGGAGGAGGATTTAGCAAAGGAGACAGAGAAGGAGTAGTCAGATAGGGAGGAGGAAAACTAGGAGAATGGTATCCCAAAAACCTAGAGAGAAGAGAATATCAAGGAGGAGAGAGTGATCAGTAGTGTCAAAGTTCTGCAAAGAGGTTAAGGAGAATGGAGATTAAGAAACGGCCACTGAATTTGGCAAGTAAGAGCTAGAATGCACAACAGACATCACCCAACAGAATCCTCTCATTCAAGATGAAGAAACTCAGGCTTGTAGAGTGAATTTGCTCTTCCAAAATTACCCCTCCTCCACCAAATGAACAGCATGACTGAGGTTTGAACCTGTCTTCTCACTCTAAATTCAATGTTCTTACCACTACTCCACATTGAAAAATGTCACAGCCTGCAAGGGTCTATGCTGCATCTTTCCATTGTCCTTTGAGTTGTACGTATTAATGAAAGAAACCGTTCATACAAACTCAGTGAGCCTAGGAACAATCACATTCCTTCTTAAATTTATTACAACATAAAAGCTCTGCTAAAGTAGGACCTGTATAAATGGAACAAACCAAATAATAAGATTCATCACTTTTTTGAAGTGGAGCCTTCATCCTCTAAAATCATATTCTAAGGAAGAGTTCCCAAGAATTACACATTCTATTCAAAACTACCTGAATTCTCATTTAAGAACACATATACACACATATGCAAGTGTGTGGTGTGTGTGTGTACATACATATATATGTATATGTATGTGTGTATGTATACATACACACATACACATATACACATATTATATAAACGATTTTTAAAGTCTTTATAAAGTTCTTACTGTGTACCAAACATTGTGCTAAGTGCTCAGATATATCATATATAGGGAAAATAGCCTCTGCCACAAGAAACTTACATTCTAATGTGAGAGTCAACATATAAGCAAGTAGTGGCTATAGATTGGATTGGAAAATGAAGGGGGTGGTGAGTAAGGCTATAGGGGACTACATTAGCACACCCTTCCTAGCAGCAATGAAAAAGTTGATATGTTTATAATCTTAGAACTAGCTGTAAAGGATAGTGGGTACATGGCAGCAGAGGGAGGCATGGATAGATTACATGAAGATGGCCAGAGAATGAAGGGAGTGAAGCATCACTGGAGCCAGGGCCAGATATAGTGGGTAATGGAGGCAACCACCCATTGTAACAGCAGGGCCCAGGTTTGACTTCCAGTCATGAAGGGAAGAAGTCTTCCAAGTCTTGGTTTTATTCAAGAGGACATAAATTTCTTCCTCAGAAAAAAGTTGGCTTCTTGACAAATTTTATCACTGAACCCAGATGGAGGGACTGGAGGGAGTCTGTGGGCCCATACAGCCAATGGGCCAGCTGGCACTCCTCTGAAATGACTGTCACTCCTAAATTCTAGGCTCACCTCTTCCTTTCTGTTATTGTAGAACTTCTGTAACAAGGGAGCTAGGCTGTCCCTGGCAGCATGCAGGGCAGAAATATGCTATTTTTCCTCTCCTTGGATAGTTTAAGCTAATCTACCATTACTTATGAAAAGCTGTAGATGAAATGATAGAAACTACAATAATCCAATGTCAAAACCCTGACTGTATTTGGCTTATTAGGCTATTATGTATGCAGTTGTTACAAATGAAATATCTCTTTTCATTTATTGCTCTCAAAATGTAATTTTTAATTAAAAACATATATTAAGCTAGCATTTGAATTAGAGATTTGATGGGGGACTAGCTGTTATCATTTGATAATCAATAACCTAGAAAATTATGGATCATTTCAAAGTGGAAACTGCTTCATAAAGGCATATTTCCCAAGGGAAAAATGGGGAAGTCATGCCTCCTTGTCACAGCACATATTTTTTCCCCTGAAAGCATTATTAAAAATACAAAATGTTATTTGTATCTCCATGTGTGTTACAGAAAAGACGCATTCCATCTCCAAGGCAGCCTGGACAGTAGGGAATGTAATGTGACACATGCTCTGATAAGTATATATTTCTTGTTGAATGACAAAGTAAATATTTGCATAAAAGATGAATACATTTTTGTCAGCGTGTAAAATACTGCTGTCCTGGAGCTATAATAACTCAGTCTTCTTCTTTTTTTCTCCTCTCCCTCTCCCCCACCAACAATTTCCCCCTGAATATGTATCCTCCAGATAAAGCAAGGTTAAATTGCTGCCTTTTTTTGAGCCTGACAGACAGTTTGGGAGCTGTGAATTGCACTGGCTAGTTGGAAAATTCAGCTTTGCACACAAATTAACTGATTGTGCATAGAGAGGAAAACATAATCTATCTGAGACAATATAGAAAACCAAGATAATAAATACCAGCCTGTGAATCACTTCTATCCTTCACTTGTTCTATGGAGTCATATTACATTTAATTTGATCCCAAACTGAAATTTTGGAACTATGTTGTTTAAATGATTCCATAACATTATCCCCCCTCTCTTTATTTCTTAGTTGAGACTGGAGTAAATGAGAAGAAATGGGGAAATGGGGCTGTTGCTTCTCCTTCTCTTTCTCTCCTCCCCTCCTCCCTCCCCTAATCCAGCCTCCATTCATTTGGAGAAACAAGGTTTACATATATAATTGGTGTATCTCTCAACTTTTATATGTGTAATTTAGGGGAGGGAAGAAAAGGAGAAGGTTATTTAAATTAAAGTCACTGAGGGGGAAGGAAATCTGTCTCTGTTCACATCTCAGCACTCTATCTCAGTGACCTTGAAAGAGTGACTGTATAGCCCTCTAATCAATCAGATAAGGAATACCAACAGTTTCCTTCACTAGTTGTTGTCTTCTCTACTATTTGTCATTACTCCTTCATAAGTACACATACATATATACATACATATGTATGTATGTCAAATGAGGGTAACTGTGATGCTGATAATGCACTGAATTTCTTTAAGGCTGAAAATAGGTCAAGGAGGTCCAACCTTACCCTCCTGTCTAACACATGATTCCCAAATGATGGTTTATCTACTCTGAAAGAATGATCTTCTGCTGAAAAGTCCATTTCTCTCCCTGTATAATCTTATGATCAAAGCATTAGAGATCCAAAGAATTTCAGTGACCATCTAGTCCAACTTCCTCATTTTATAGATGACAAAGAACAAACTAGGCCCAAAGAGGTTAAGCCACTAGCCTAAGGTTACAGGCAATAAGCCACAGAAGCACGTTTTGAACCCAGTAATAGTTATCATTTATATTGTGTTTTAAGGTGCTCTTTACAAATAATATCTCATTTTATCCTCACAACAACCCTAGGAAATAGGCTCCACTATTACCCCCATTTCACAGATGAGGAAATTGAGGCAGACAGAAGTTGAGTTACTTGTCTTGGGTCATATAGTGAGGCTGAATTTGAGGTCAGGTCTTCCTGACTCTAAGACCACCACTCTATCCACTGCACCACCTAGCTGAACAAGTCTCCTGACAGTAAACCAGTGGTCTTTTCATGTTTATTAAGTGCCCTGAAGGTTGGGAGTGAAGAGTAAAACAGTAACTACCACCATAACAGATTTATTTTCAAACAAGATGGTCCCACTATAAAAGTTCAGTGGACTTCTCTTTGTCCAAGCTCATGGTTTACCAGCAGACTGGTCAATTCAGTTTCCAATTCCATGTGAAATCATTCACCATCACAGCCTTAGCCACTTTGCTGGGAGGTGAGAAAGTAGTCAGTATTTTAAAACTGAGGTGAATAAATAAGACAGCCAAGTAGAGTGCTGGCTATAGTCTTCTGGAGTCAGGTAATAAAATGGGGATTGGGCTTTTAAACTTGTATAAAAAGCAACTGGTATTGGAGTTAGGCATGAGCTGCTATCTATTTTGTGTTTTAACCTGTAAAATTCTTTGAAAAGATATACTTCCTTCTAGGTATTTTTTAATACCTAAAAAAAAAAATCTCTAAGACAATATTTGAAATCCACACTCAAACACATCATTAGCCAACCCTTCACCCCTGGAGACCAGTGAGCAAGTTATAGATTTTCAGTGTTCTTTGGGAAGAAATCTATTTAGCTAGAGTACCTGTCCTGTCATATGGGCGATTGGCGAAGGGAAAAAGACATATACAAGTTGGGGGAGGGCCAGAGGGAGGAAGAATTGAGCTTCATTTTTAGAAAACCTAAATGAAAGACTATTTCCCATTCTCAGAAGAATTCCAAGGTGAGAAAGTATAAACAAAAGAAATTTTTGCAAACACACACAAAACAAAATCTACCCTATGGCACCATTCCAGAAATGCTAACCAATCAGAATTATCCAGCTAGAGATCAGAAGGTTACTTAAGAGTCAAATAGAGAAATGAGAGAGAGGCCTCTTTAGGGGTTAGGCCCTGCTGTCTCGATTCTCCACTTTCTTATATTTAATTCATTGTAACTGTCAAAAGAGGAGAAATAACCAAATGTTGTTTGCTTTTCTATTGTTAAAAACAAGTACACAGAACAACAAAAACAAGAGAACTCAACCAGGCTGTGTAAGTATTTTCAACTCTGCTTTTTCAAAGGGGAGGAAACTGTCACAATTTAGCATAATCTGGGGAGAAGGCACACATTCTAACATCGTTGCTGTCTGTATGCAAATGTACTCGGTAAACTGACCAAACAAACAAACAGACTTTCCAGTACTAACTTTAAAGAAGAAATACCTTATAGGACTGGAAGAGACATCAGGGTCACGGGCAGTCACCTGACCAATCACAGAGTTAATGGCAGCATTTTCATGGACTTCCAGAAGATACGTAGGTGATGAGAAGACAGGAGGTTCATCAGCATCCTCCACTACGATTTTTACTGTAGCTGTATCCTTGAACGGTCCCCTGCTGCTGAAGCGAGGATCAATATGAACATTGGCCGCTTCTACCTTCAGTGTATAGGATTTTTTGGTCTCAAAGTCCAGGGGCTGTTAAGAATGACAAAGATGAATGTCTCTCACTAATGACCACAGAAGCAAGAACAAATGAATATAATGCTGATGGATGAAAGTTATGTGCATTTAAACACATTCAGTGAGCTTTAATGCAATTGCTTCCCATTCCCCAGGATCCAACCTGTAAATTTTATAGGCATTTATTGATATTTGTTTATTATACAGGCTCAGTGAAAGCAATCTCCCGTTGTTCTGTTTTGTTTTCCTCTTTTCCAGGGAAATTCACAAAATATTCTTCGTCATGAATTGTACCATCAAAATTTCACTTTGAATCCGTAATAAAATTTTACTAGTGTTGATGTGACCTGCATACTAATCACACATTTAATCGGTCCTCTGCTAGTAGGAGATAAGGAGGCATCGCACACCATCTCTATCTGAGAAGAATATTTTATTATTTCTACAACACTATGTGAAATGGAAAGGGACAGAAATAACCACTGTTTAGTCTAAAGAGACAGTATAAAGCAGAATTTAACACTAATCCCAATAAAAAAGTAAGTATGCTTTAAAAAAATAACTCTGCTTCCTAAGAATTCCTGCACCATTAATCAGGAGAATAAATTAGGTTTATTTTCCTCAGGATTTCCTTGAAAGCATTCTATCCTGTTGTTGTACTACATAGACAGGTATCCTTATGAAGAGATGTATGTATGTGTATGTGTGTTGGTGTGTTTGTTTTTTAACTAGACACCCAAAGACAAGAAAGAGGATGGTATAAATAGAGTATTGCTTATACCTTTCCCACCCTTTTAGAAGCCACCTGAAGCTGCCTCATTGCAGCATTACTGACAAAATTTTAGTCATTCATGTTTCATATCTTTAAAAATCATAAAATCATAGCTAATGAAGGCACTGGGTAAAAAAATGTTCCTTGAATAAATCCATATTAGAACTTGACACAACACACATCTGCATCTGCATCATCACAATGCCATTCTCTGCATCTCATAATAATTTCAAATTTCAAGGACACAAATTTGAGATGTCTCAAAAAAGGTAGTTAGATTTGCATTACAATTTCTCATAAAAAATAGAACTTAAGATGTGCGAGGTAGGATAAAAATGGGAACACGAACAGAAATTATCAAACTCTTTCAGAAAGTCTGTAAAAGCTTAAATATACATTCTTACTTTCAAAAATTTGTGTTGATTTTTGTATTTGAAGTGTGCTCTAATGGGACTTTGCTCTTTTGCAAAATTTTCTAGTAAATAAGCCAAGCATACTTACTTTTCTCGTCTTTTCTGAAATTACTAGCACTTGTACCTATGAATAGATTATTCAACATCAGCATATCCACAGTTTGCCAATCATACCTCCTGCACCTATTTTGTGATTTCATTTTCTCTGCAGACACCAGTGGGTCTCAGGATATACATACATACATGAACATATACATATATACATATACAAACATGTATATGTATGTATATATATCACACACTTGATTCCTTGCTCATCATAACCACAATTTGCCCAGCAACACTGTAATGACGTGAATTTCCATTGGTGGAAAAGAAATCTATTGCTTTTTGTAAATAATACTCCCTATAAACTGCTTACTGCAACACTACTGTAACCCAGAAGTGACTCGTGGTGGAGAGACAAATATTCACAGTGACAATTTGAGGGCTTTTGAGTTTATGAATAACTCTGAATGGAGATGGAGCAAAAGGTTAATTGCTTTAGTTCATAAAAAAAGTCTCATAGTATCCAATGGATAACTAATAATAACAATAAAAATGACATTGGGGGCCCTTAGCATCTTTTTCTCCCACAGAAACATGTCTTGGTTGGTCGATTTAAATAGCCCTTTCTCACCTTCTATTTCAAACATAAGCCACCTTTATACACCTTTTCATTGCTATTCACTTCTTAGTATTAGACACAAACAGGGCTCTTGGTACTCAGATCCCCTAGTCCCCCAAAACAGTCCTGCTGTTTTTAAAGCTACCCCACCATTATCAGCCAACTATTTTTAGGCTGCTAAATTACCTAAATGCTTTGGTGTGTAGTAATCACTGCATAATTAAAATCTGAGGGATCAATATTAAAAATGCTTCCATTTTTAATATAGGGAAGCATCTGAAGCCAACTGGCTGCAAATGCTTCATCACATTGTGCCTTAAGTTGCTTTCATTCATCTATTTGACAAATGGAAATTGAGAGGAGACAAGGCTGTAGCTCATTATAGTATGGGATCTTCTGCTCACTGGGTCATTAGGTGCAACTACCAGGGGATGATTGAGAAGGTCAGAAGTGTGTTAGTAGGACATGATGGAGAGATATTGGGACAGGAATTGAGGTAGGTATTAGATTAGATGGGTTCAAAAATCCCTTCCAACTCTGGAAATTGATGGTTCTATGATTCCTTCCTCTAGAGAATGTGGAGAAAACTTGAGTGGAAGAAACCTGGTTTGGGTATCAGAAAAGCTGTGTCCTAGTTCTGGTTCTGCCACTGATGATCTCGATGACCTTGCACAAGTTCCTTGGGCTTCAGTTTCCTTACATGTGAAAGGAGGTTGTTGGACCAAGTGAGTTCTAAATCCCTGTCTCTCTCTAAAGTACTCTATGTTTCAGAGTTTCAACCACACTCTTAATATACTACCACTCCATAAGCTGTTATGTTTTCTAATATATGGGCTCATACTATTATAATCAAAATGGTTATTTCATAAATATTTGATGAACCTTGGTTAAAACACATATGCTGAAAGCAGGGCTGTGCAAAGGCATCTGGATGGGAAATGTAGTGGCACGTGTGAGGAAAAGCAAGAAGGTTAAACGTTAGAGTACATAAAAGGATGATATATAAGTCTATATAGACTGGAGCCTATGTGCTAAAAAGACTTCATCTAACAAAGTCATCCTCTAATGTTCTTTCTGTCTCTGTCCTTTAACAAATTAGGTTACAAAAGTGTTTTAAACACAATCAATATCTTAATATGAAATCTGTTCAAATTCTTAATTATATTTTACCTTTCTCAGCCTAATAATGCCATCTTGGGCCTGAGCATCTGAAGTAATTTCAAATAGAGCTGTCCCATCGCCATCGATGATGTCATAAGATGACCTGGCATTCTCACCAATATCCTGGTCATTTGCTTTGACTCTTCCTATTGCAGTGCCAAGAACAACATCTTCAGGTACTGAGAAGTGATACAAACCTTAAAAACAAGGGGAAAACACTGAACATTAGATCAGGCTGCAACTCTCCTACCATGCTTCTCCCTCTTTCCTGACCTCCTTGAGTGGTTAGATGGGATACAAGACATAAACAAACCATATTTATTCGAGCTATGTACTTAGAGCAGCATAATGTGGGAATACTTGGTTGATTCTGTGTGAATGCTCCTCTTTTGAATTGCTATATCATCCCATCTACTGCCTGCGGGGATGTTCAGTGTTGCCAAACATAAAATATTAAGCTATTTTCAACACAGAAAGATGCAATGTGTGACACACTGCAAGGCACTTTTGAACTTACCTTTGTATTTACAGACTTGTAGCCCATTTTTGATAAAATCCAATTACTAAACTTCTGCTGTGCCCTCCAGCAAGCTGTTCAGATACATGAAAGATTTCTCTTGTTACTAAAGTCCTCACCGCTCTGATGACCACACATCCTGCCTTCAAACCTCTCTAGACAGAATACAATTACAGTGTGTATTTATTCTTCTGTGGGGTAGAAAACTGTCTAATTAGTGGAGATTCAGGAGTCTTCCCATTCATATTTCAAAAGATACAATAACTACTTCAGACAATGAATTACTGTGCTCATTGGTTTGCCAAGGACATCTTAATGCCTATGAAAAACCAGCTTGTGGGCTATAACATCCAGAAAGGAAAACTCAGCAAAGTATTACCTGAGATCCAGTTCTGGCTTTGACTAGAAATATCCTAAAGGAAGTCATTTTCTTCCTCTGAGACCTAGTTTCCCCATCTGCCAAATGAGGTGACTGAACCAGTTAATCTCAGAGGTTGTTTTCAGCTTGGACATTCTTTAATTGTATTTCTCATTTCATTTGATCTTACGAGTTTTTTGCTGTTGTTGTTTCTGCTAAGGTGGAATTTGTCTCATATCCCTTCGAGTCCATTTAAAGTTTATTCTTTTCCTTCTGGCCTACCACTTTCTCCCTCTGCCTCCACATACACAAAAACAGAAATGCATGCCACTATGTCCCGTAGGTAGTGGGAGTAGAGGAAGAACACAAAGGCTGTTCTCTCTTTCCAAATAATTTTAATTGAGAACCTGTTATTGGTACACAGAAGACATGTCTAACTCATCTTTTCCAAATCCTTAATAAGTGATCTAATTGAGAAATCTAGAATAGTGCAGCTGACAGAGTGCTAATCTTAATGTCCAGAAGACATGAATTTGAATCCTGTTTCAGACATTTACTAGCTGTGTGACCCTTGGCAAATCACTCAACCTCTCAGGCTCAGTTTCCTTATTTGTAAAATGGGAACAATCATGACACCCACCACATAGAATTGTGGTGGGAATCAAATTCCATATACATATACATATATATGTATACATGTATGTATATATATATGTGTGTGTGTGTGTATATATGTATGTGTGTATAATCCCAAAGCTCTATGTAACATAGTATTATTAGATGAATAATATAGCACTCTAAATTTTGAACAGCATTTCACATAAATCATTTCAATTCAATTCACTAAACATCTATTAAACACTTATTATGTGCCAGGCTGGAGAAGGAAATGGCAAACTACTCCAGTATTTTTGCCAACAAAACCCCATGGACAGTATTGACATGGCCCTTGGGGTCACAAAGAATGAGACATGACTGAATGAACAATGACAAATGTTCCAGGCATTGTGCTAAGTGCTGGGGATACAAAAAGAGGTAAAAGGCAATGCCCACTTTGAAGGATCTTACAATCTAATGGGGAAAATAACACGCAAACAAATATATACAAAGAAAACCATATACAGGATAAATAGGAAGTGATTAACATAAAGCACTGTAATTAAGAGGGGTTAGGGAAGGCTTCCTATAGAAAGTGGGATTTTAGTTGGGACCTAAAGGAAGCCAGAGATATCACTCATTGGAGTGCAGAAAAGAGATTATTCCAGGCATAAGGGTCAGAGAAATTTGGACTTCACAATAACCCTATGGCTGGTGCTATAATCATCCCAACTTTCCAAATGAAAGAAGTGAGATGTTAAGATGTGAGAACTTGTCCCAGGGTCATGCCGCTATTAAGCTTCTGAGGGGGAATTTTTCCCTAGAGCTTCCTAATTTAAAATCCAGCACTCCAACCACTGTGGTCCCCTGACTCTAATTCTAAGAAAATTTGTATCCCAACTAAAATTAAACCCAATCTCATTTAGATATGATTTTAATTAAGACAGATATCAAGCAAACACATTCTGATACTTTTAGAGCTACTATGGAAATCTTTAAGAGGTATTGCAAATGGTATCTCCTGAACCTGTTATTTTCCTTTTTTCTCTGCATCAATGTTACTATATTTGATATTGACTTCTTCTAACAAAGGGAATGATTTTTACCCTAATCTGCCATTACTGAATACAAACAACAATTTTCTGAGGAAGAAGGGTGGCTAATTAGATGAGCCTTAAATGGCATTGGCAGCCTTAAATGATGTCAGAAAGTGGAAAAGGAGGAAGTTTCCACTTCAGACCTCACTCAAAGCATTCATCAAAGGCAGTCTACTATTTGAAAGCAGGTTTTCATTTGAAAACAGGTTCATCAACATTGCCCCTCCATTCTTTCTCTACTTGAATTTCCAGAGAGGAATAATTGTCTTTTGACATTATTAGGGTTTGTGCCATTTGATTGAAGGGGAAGCCAAACATTTATCTTGAGCAAGTTAACTAATAGCCATACGAGCCATATTTACATTTGCCCTTATTAGTACTCAGTCTGAAAATATATATTGTAGGCATCATTAAAGAATTCATTCCCCCAACCCCCACCAAAAATCCCCTAAAAATTCAGAAGAAATAAAAATTAGGGAGCAAACATATTTACCAGAGGCAAAAAAAATAAAAAAATAAAAAATGTGCCTTCCTAAATAAAGGAGCTCTCTTCCTATTATCTTCTCCCTAGCCAGATTTGACTGAAAAAACACAGTTTCAAGGTCTTCAAACATTTCATTATATCCAGAATGTATCACTAACGATCGTTTTGTTGACTACTGGATTTAAAAGGCCCCTTTGGACACTAGACATTTAGTTGACTCTGGACAGTGCATTCTGATAAAACTTTGTGTAATTTCTGAGGCATATGTGTTGAAAGACCCACTTTCTATTCTATGCTTGAATCTCCTTTCAGTCCCAGAATGAGCCAAAAGCTGTCTCTGCTTGTGAACTTGTTCGCCATAGCCCCAAAATGGCTTTGGTTTTCCCCTGCTGCTGCATCATGATTCATATACACCTTATCATGCATTAGTTTATCCAAGTAAAAGGAAACATTGAGAATTCCTGCGAGAAATGGGTAAAAAGCATCTAAGTTTTAACCTATCAAGAAAGGTAAAGTTGTAGAAGCGGTATCAAGAGGAAACCCAAGAAATTCAGGGCAGAGATAAAGAGGAGGAAGCACAAGGGTAAGAAAGATTTGAAAGAATCCAGAAAACAAATTACGATTTTGCCCAGGGATGGCCCAAACCACCTTCCCCTGCCACTGTACTTCAAATATGTTTAAGAGGTAATCAATCATATCTCTTCACTTTTCACCCTTCTGCTGAAATGGACATAGGTGACTTGCTAGTGTGAATGATGATTTAATGAAAGGGCCAAGCTTCTTCAAGAAGCTGGATGACCCTCACAAAGTCATTTCACAGGCACTGAAGCTATGGCAGGCAGCTTTTTCCTGGGAATAGCACTACTCAGCTATCCAGGAAAACAGGGTTCTAGTTCCAGCTCAACCTTGAATGAATCATTTCCTTATGCTTCACCCCCCAAAAAAAATTCTTCCTTAAGCTCTAGTGGGATGTTTTGATATCTACCATTTGAGTCTCATTCTTTTGGCCTAAGACTCTGTTCCTTATTAAAACGTAGGTATGGGTGACTCAGTTTTTTCATCTATCAAATCAGAGCGATGAATAATATGATCATTAAGGTCTCTTCTGGCTCAAACATTTTCAGGAAAGTTCACTAAATTTAAAACTAGATCTAGGCTTAAGTAGCTGGGCTTTTATCACTGCAAAGCTTTATGGTCATAGGCAAGTCACTGAAACTCCCAGCCTCCTTGGCTAAAGAAAGAGAAGAATATTTAATTGTACAAGTGACTCTTCAAGGTAGGTGTTTGGTATGAGGAAAGCAGATTTAAAATTGCAAAGTATGATAGAAACATGAGTCAGTTTAAGTGCTACACATTCAATTGTTTCTAATAAAGATAGCCATCAAGAACCTAGTCAAGGCTCCTGGATCTCCTCTGTCTTTGTGCCAGCACTAGGAAACAGGGACCTGAGCTTTTATTTCATACTAATAGTTTAGTGAAAATGAGAAGTCCAGTTATAGATCAGTATTCATTGTGTTTGGGGGAACAGACCCATCATTGGACTGATCCTGGGAAAGGTGTAAAGTCATTATACTTTCAGTTTGGACCTATCCAACTCAAATTTGTGTGTATCTTTTTTCCCTTCTCCATTAGCCCCCTTTCAGTGATCCATTATAGAACCACAGTCCTAATGGTGAAGTGGATGCCAAGGGCCATCTATGAAATGACCTTTTTTTTTTTTTAAACAGATGAGCAAACAGATCTAGGGCAATTAATGTGCCCAAAGTCTCTAGAAAACTTTAGAGGAGAGAGTTGTCATAAGTAGTCATACTTAACCTCTGATTCCTGTTAATCTCTCTTCTTGAGAACTCATTCATACAAAAATTTCCATGCTTGATAATGTTTAAAGTGTTATTCTTTTCTACATAGACCTGCATTTTAAAAGGGAGCAAGATGTTAAGCTAAAAGAATGAGGCTCGAAAGGCAGGTACTGGAAGATCCCCCTAGAGCAGAGAGGAGGTGTTTGTTTGGGGGAAAGGGAGGAGATTGGGGTGGTGCAGAGTTGAGTCTTCCTAATATTCCTGAAATCATAAATTTCCTCTGCCTCCTTACAAGAGTTTTTCAGTGGGATTCTCTCTCAGAAATTGCAACAAAATAGAGCCGGAAGTGGGGTACCTAGCACTTAATCCAGTGCCTCAATCAGCCTAGCTATTTAATAAAATGTTTGTTAACTTAATGGTTTGAGTCAGATTTGAGTTCACTTCTCTCATTTTACAGGTAAGAAAACTGAGGCCTGAGAGCTGAAGTGATTTGCTCAAGTCACATGGTTATTAATGGGGGAACCAAACCCTAGATCTTCTGGCTCCCAGGCCACTGCATTTTCTCTTGTACCATCTGTGTTCATTTGTGTACTCTTCCTTTCCATCAGCTGCTTGGTGCACAAACAATAAGGGTCAAGGACAAACAAGAAGGAAAAAAGCAGACTGTGCAAATGCTTATTGAGAGCCCTGTGTGTTAGGCTCAGCCCAAAGAGCTGTCTCTTGCCATTACACTGATGTGCTACTCTGTGAAACTCCACATAAAAGTGTCTGCGTCATTAGACACATGCTCAAGTCCATTGCACTCCTGCCCTGCCCTGGCTTCACAAGTGAGAAAACATACTACCCACTATGCCCTCCATAGAAGGGAAAGGAAAGAGCACAGTGATTGCACATCTCATTGCCAGGGTTCGTGTCTCTTGAGTTAAGCACCAGCAGGATTCCTAGTTTTAATGAGTGGCACAAATGAAACTCTATAGGAGAAATTGCACTGTTTATATACCAGGGGGCTGGCAAGCACAATTTATGGCTAGGAAAAATTGGTTTCAAAGAGATTACCTTCTATTTAGATTGTATATATTTCATATGCACTTAATTATTTCATGATGTCTCTTCCATTAGAATGGGCACTGTTTGAAGGCAGGGACCATGTTTGTTTTTAATTTCCTCCTCTCTGCCCCCACCCCCAAGAACTTAGTGCAATGCCTGGCACATAGCAAGCCATTAATAAATTCTTTTTTGACAAATGACTGACAGGCGATCTGAAATATTTCCTTTGTAGTCAGTGTGAATAAGCTCCACAGGAACTCTGGTCACTATATCCTGAAGCAGGAATCTATCTGATGTAGATACCAGTGAGTTACCTATATTGAGATTAAACTCATCATTTATCAATGCCTTTTTGCCCTATTAAAATATGTTGTATTTCTATTAAAATGTTTGGCTGCCCTTCCCCATGTCCCTAGTACTTTCAGTAGTAACTTAAAAGTATATAATTCACAAAGCATTTACCATATTTAATATCATCCAATCTTTATAACTCCTGGAAGAGAAAATATCAGAGAGTGGGATTATATTTATTTTAATGACCAGAAAACTCAGGCATTATAAGTAAAATGGATTGCCCAAGGTCACACAAAACTAGCAGAGAATACCGTAAGAACTCAATCCCAATGCCTTCTGATTCCAAAGTCCAGCACACCCTCCTCTAGACCACAGCTGCCTTTCTACTGAAATGTATCAAAATTTTGAAAAATGCTGTCATCAATAAGGAAAAATCTCCACTTGCACCTGCCTAAAGTTAGGCATCTATATTATATTATTGCCTAACCTCGCCTGCACTATGTAATAAAGCATCCTGAAGCATTTCCATGATGCTTAAATCATGGTTGCTGGTGTGCCTCAAATATCTGTTTGTATTTCTTTATGTATACTTGACCTAGAAGTCTTCAAGCAGTGACTGGATGGTTAATCATCAGGGATGTTCCAGAGGGGCTCACCACCTAGGATCAAAGATGGTCTAAAGCAATGTTGTCAAACTCAAATAGAAATTAATCCATATTTAAAGATCCCTGTAGGGCATATGTTGATGTGGTTTTAAAATATGATGTTATCTATGTTTTATTGTATTTTATTCACCTTGTTAAATATTTACCTGGTTCAAGCTACTTGGGATCATTGCTAGGGTAGGCCATATATTTGACACCTGTAGTCTAGAGGACCTTCAAGGTCCATTTGAGCTCCAGGATTCTCTGAATCTGCATCTACTTTATTACATATTCAGTCAGATTCTCTACCTTTCATAAAGAAAAGAGGACTGGCGTAGAAATATCAGCCTAGCTACTCTCCTGCACAGAAAGGCTTTTGGCTGCCTTGGCAGGCAGGCAGGTTTTTCTCTCGGGGAATCAAATAGTATTCCAAAACTTCATGAAGAGAGGACCAGAGACTCAGTCTTTGAGTTGGAAGGGAACTTGAAAATCATTTTATCAGAACTTTTTGTAGAGGACAGAACAAGACTGAAAAGCTGTCAATCGCTCAAAGCCACGCGGCTTTGGCAGAACTGATCCTCAAGACTAGATTTTCTGATTGGTCTTCTAGTGCTCCTACCATTGTGGTAGACTACTTTCTTCTTTCATACTCTAAAACCAAACTCTGAGGACTTAAGGAAAGAGTCATTTACTAGAGATATGAAAGGCAAAAACTGCAAGCGCCCCTCTATATTTCTCCTTGTGCTAAAATAGGCATCTCTAGTATCCCTATTAACTCTTTTAGGATTCTGGGATATTATAGTATTAAAATTACTGAAGTAGGAACATTACACACACATAAGTAGACATGTATATATATATATATATATATATACACACACACACACACATATATATATACACATATATATATATATATACACACATATATATATATATTCCAAATGGGACCTATTAACTGTTATAATATCATATAATTTATGTGTTATCATTGATTAATTCCACATAAATGCATTTCCCAGGTAACTGAAGTCATTCAGTTAAAAAAGAAATCATTTAAAAAGAAAATACTTGTTGTGATATCATTATCAGATTTTCTTGCCTTCTTAAATATAGTTGATACAACAAGGAGCTGTGATTTCAACTATGTGAATATTGATGAAGATCACAACATATTAATCCCTTAGGAATTGGGTTAATGAGGTGTTTTGTGTGTGTGTGTCTGTGTGTGTCTGTGTTTGTTTGTTTGTTTGTTTTTTAGTGGCCAGGTAATTATAATCTCTGTGGCTAAAATCTTTGTTGAAGAACCACTCCGAATTGACCTGGTTCTCAGACAAAGGACATAGGACAGTCCACTGATGGGCCTGTATCTGAAATACAAAGCATTTACAGAAAATGCAAAGCATTTACTCCATTTCCAAAGCCCAGGGAAATCCAGTGTCACCTATTTGCCACAATGAGGCATCAGAAAAGGATTTTAGTTGAGCAAAGACACTGGACATTATTTGTTGATGAATTAAAATTAACATTAAGAACACCAGTGATTGTTCTGTGTGCACATGAATGGCTTTGGAGACAACTGAGATATCTGTCCTTATGCAAAATGACTGTCACGCTTCTGTGATTTTCCTCTTCTTTGCTGTTAATTCCCAGTTTTTATTGATATCATCGAGTCATCCACTAGCAAAACTTCCCTACATCTCCCTTACTCAAAACATACGCTACTGTTTTAAAAGTAAAATAATCAAGCTTTTAGAAACCACTTTCCTTAATTTACACATAATTTTTAGTTAATAGTCTCTAGTGTGGTGTCTTGATGGGGGCTCTAGACCCTTTTTCTTGAAGGGCATGGATTTTATGATAGCTATTTTTTTTAATTAGCAAAAATCCTTTCTCCCTTGCTTCTGAGTTTGTAACTTGTTTCCTACAGCTTAAGTTTTCTTGAGATTTAACTATTGAATCTGTGGGATTTTACTGTATTTAGGTTTGAAGTCATAATTTATTAATATATTAATTCATAAGCATAATATATTAAATATAATTGTTGACTTTTTGTGCCCAAGTTTGAATCAGAGAGAAGGAATTTCTTTTATTTCACAACCTTAGTCACTAATGTATAAAGTATTAAGATTTTGTAAGGTCTAACATGTATGTAACTCTTGTCCAATTTTAACCTCAATGAACCATAAAATACAAATGGAAGTTCAGAAATAGATCCCAACCAAAAATAGTTGTCACTTACTCTGGGCAAACTTGGGAGGATTGTCGTTGACATCAGTAAGTGTAACGGTGAGAGTTGTGGTCCCAGACAAGCCTCCTGAATGCCCACCCATGTCTTTGGCTTGGATGACCACCAAGTATTCCTCCTTTGCTTCTCTGTCCATGTTGGGAAGAGCTGTTTTAATAATTGCTACAAAAGAAAAAAAAGTGGCATATTAAGCCAGAGACAAAATTAGAAAATGGGCCTACATACTGATTATGTCCTTTTTAAAGCTTAAGTTATATCAGAAGACTATAGAATAGGAAAAAAAATACAGAATTTGGAGTCCGGACACCTGGGTTCACAAAACTTTTCTGTGATTTATTAGCTGTACAGTCTTAGACAAATTAAGTCATTCATTTGGACCTCAGTTTCATTATCTGTAAAATGAGGCTGATAATAATACTCAAATTGCTTTCTTTACCAAGTTATTGTGAGGAGAGTAATTTGTCTACTGAAAAGCTGTTTATAACTTGTTATTCAATATTGTTGCCATGATCACAAGAATTACCTAAGGAAGAACTTGAGAAATATATAAACTAACACATAATCTAGATTTTCTTTTCTCCAAATTAAAACGTAAATCATAGTACCATCATATTCATACAATTGTTCTGTGGGAAAAATTACTAGCAAATGAATCCTAACATCTATTACATATCTGAATTCTTTTGCAAAAGGACATAAATATACAAATAGCTAAGAGCTTTGGTATCAAAGATAAATTATTATAAAACCCATAAATATATTAAAGGGATGTACATAACAAATACAAATTTGAAGCTACAAGAAAATGACAGTATTAAATGACATAATAATTGATGATGATAATAATAATCTCACCATAGCATATACTCATAATAACCAAGCTAAACATAATTTTTAAAGCTTTAAAATATAGAGAAGAAATCCAATCATGTGGAGAAAAGACAGGTACATATCATTTTGCCTGCTACTGGAGTTTTCCCAAAGATACTTTCAGGCAGCATTCAAAAGTTGAGCTTATAGCCCAATACTTATGTTCAATTACAAATTATATTAAACACCTGTGCAATAAATAGTCTAGCTAACATTGTGTCAAATATTAATACCAAGATAACTTTCCTCAGTAGTGTTTGTCTTTAAAATTTGTTGAACAAGAAGATAAAAATGAAATTATGATGATGAACAGCTCACATATAATTTTATATTTATACAACACTCTAAAGTTTGCAAAGCACTTTACCTCGAAGGTAGATTATAAAAGTAGTATTAAACACAAATTAGAGATTAGAAAAATGGGGCTCAGAGATAAATTACATAATAGTGATAACAATAACAACAGTAATGGTAGTGGTTAATATTTTATAGCACTTCAAGGTAGATGGTAATGCAGTGGATAGAATGTTAGAAAGACCCAAGTTCTAATTCAGTATCAAGCACTTTATTAGTGGCATGACTCTGAGAAAGTCATTAAACCTCTGTTTCCTTCAATTTCTTCAACTGTGCAATGGGGTTAAAAACAGAAACTCCCTTGCAGGGTTATTGTAAGGATCAAATGAGATAATATTTATGAAAGTTCTTAGCATGATGTCTGACACATAGTAGGTACTATATAAATAATTATTTCCTCCCTTCTAAGGTCTGCAAAGGATTTCACATAAATTAACTCATGTGTAGGTTTATTATCATCCCCATTTTACAAGGGAATATACTGAGGCTAAGAGAAGTTTTGGCCTTTCCAGGATCACACTGTTAATAAGCATCTGAAATTCAAATCCAGATGTTCCTGATTCCATCTCAAGCATTTTATATACTATATCATGCTTCCTCTCAAAGTTATGTAAATAAGGGTGCAGACCATTGAATAAATCATTCAAATCACTCCGCCCAGTGTAAAATAAGTATCAAGATACTAAACCTTTGTATTTTAATGAAGTGAGAACATTTTGCTATTGAATCAATCAATATAAACTTTAAATAAGTGTAGATGCTCCCTTGATAAATTGAAATGACCTCATACTTGAAGAGCAGGAAGAATGTTCAGGTTAGTTGAAGAAACTTGGTCATGCCCTATGGATCATCTATAAAATATTGAGTCAATTCAGGTCCAAGAGATTCAGACATCTGGTGGAGGAGATGAAATAGAGATACCCCTGAGAAGGTATCATTAGTTGAGAGAAGAGAGCATCTGAGCCTTAAGTCTGGGTATGTTCCCCTTTCTCTTAACCAAAGGAGGAGCTAGTGAATTTCAGAGCAGCAGAGCATTTGGACTTTTTCACTGAGATCCTAGTAGCACTCTCCAGGACAGCAGTGGCTGGTGAGAGTGTCTGCATAATAATTCTATGAAAGACTAGATTAAATATGGAAAGCTGATTCAAGTCTCAAGGTTCAAGAGGATTCAAGCCCAGCAGAAAAAAATGCACTATACCCAAGGGGAATAAAGCCACCAATAAAATTACTTCCAGGAGGTATTATGCTACCCTTTTGTCACAGGTGTTCTCTAAACTTCAGCTGCAAAATCTATGGAATTTGAATATACTTGTGGGAGAGTATGTCATGGACTATTAGAGGAATGGCTTATACAAACTATGCTTACCAGGCCACCTTAGCTAATTAATCTGGGTAAATAATTTATAATAATTGAAAATCACAACAAGAAGCATGGTAGCGTGGCCTCATGATCAATAATACTACTCACCCCAACCCCACCTACTCACAACCTCTTAGTTTGGAAATGGAGCTAAACACTGAGGGTACTAACTGATCAGTGTGAAAGGAAGTGAGGAGAATAATCTCAGAGCAAAGGAACATAATTAACCCTAAATGTGGAAGACATGTCTTCTGACTCCATAAGTCAGTATTTTTTTCCACTATTGAATGATTTTAAACTGGGAAGGGCATAGAAATCATCTCACAATTTATTTTACATCTTTAATAATTAAGGTGCAGAGAGGATTAATGAGTTACTCTGTGTCACATATATAGTTAGAAGCAGAATCAGTTTTCAACCTTGGTTCTTTGACATTAAAAGTCCTGTTCTCTTTCCATCACACTGAACTTCCTTTTTAAATCAGCACATTTTCTTTCATCTAGGGGAAAGACAACATTCTCTTCATCCCCCCAGCAATTCTATAAATGTTAAACCCAATTGGAAAATGTGACACTTTCTCTGTGACTATTTTTTTATTGTAATCCTGTTTTTTGAACCATATGTTTTAATGAAATCATCTGTCTGTAAAAAGAGTGCAAGGAGTTCATGTTAGCGAATCATTTGAGTTGTCAGAGCGCCAAGGGAAATCTAATCCACCCGGGCAGTGGGCTTTTGAAAGAAAGCTCAAAGCTCTAGGGCTCTTTATTAGACATAGAGACTACTTTTCTTTCAGGGATTCCCATTCAGAGAGCACTCAACTGGAGGACATTGCTTATTTGGAAACATTTGCTATAACTCAATAATATGCTTGGATTCAGTAGGTTGTTTCAAAAAGTAATCATATTACACTGTAACTCTATGGATCCTACCCACATCATTATATCTCTATTAGCTTTCCCCTTTATTTAAAAGGAAAAAAAGAAAGAGAAAAAGGAAGCAAAGTAGGGGGAGGAAAGATGATAGAAGGGGAAGGGAAAGGGGAAGAAAGGCAGATTGGATAAAATCAGAGAGGGAAGAAAAGAAGGGAAGGAATGGGAAGGAAAGAGGAGGGAGTAGAGAGAAAAGGAAGAATAATGGGATTAAAAATTTAGAACTTGAAGAAACCTTAGAGGTCATCAAATCCGACCCTTTCATTTTACTGATGAGGAAACTGAAGCAAGAAAAGATAAAAACTTGCCTAGGCTTACACAGCTAATAAGTGTCAAAGGTAATATTCAAACACAAGTCTTCCAGGAGAGGAGTGGGTAAGGAAGGAGAACCAATAAGAGAGAGTGAAATAGAAAAAATGAAAAGAAAGGAAAGATAAGGAAAAGGGGGAGAGGAAAGAGAAAGTGGGGGAGGAGGGAGAGAAAGGGAAGAAAGAAGAGGCAAGTAAATGAAGAGATGGGAAGGTATGTTAGACAACTAAGAAGTGTTTTAGTAAGAAAATGTCTTAATTAGCATATAAATTATAAAGATGTCCAGATGGCAGGAGTGCTTTAGAAAATACACACACATACACATTTGTATGTGTGTGTGTGTGTGATTACTTTATCTTCAGGGTCAGACTTTCAGAAGGTGGGGTTAGAAAATTGCTTCTTTCTTGCACTATTTCCTATGGGAAAACTATCATTCATCTATTTTAGGTCTTTTTACTCTAACCAAGCACGACCTTGCAAAGTTATGCTATCAATGCTAAAGACTGACACAGAGCTGCCACTGATGTAAGTGAAAATTAGATAGTGTCCTAAGGGAAACTAGCTCACACCATGTTCTAAGGCCCAGGTTAGGGCAAGGCACGCTCTCAAAGGCCCTTAGGTCACCTCAGACATTCATCACTTGTGGTTTGCAGGGTTCCTCCATGGTTATGTAGTTACCTTGTGTCCTATATAATCTTATTCACAGCATCATCTCGGAAGATTTGAAGCCCTATATTTCTATTAACTATTTTTGAATACCATTATGAGTAGCTGAGTAGTTGAAAGTAATGTAAATTTTAGATCAGGGCTTGATTTATTTGACTCAGTCAGAAAGGTTAGGGACCTCACAGTCTCGAAAATGAGAGGGTTCCTTAGCTTATAAGACCTGGCATGATAAGTTAAATAAAGACTTCAGTCAATAAGCCATAGAAATAAAGAATATAAAGAGTCATGGGATCATAGGTTTAGAGCTATGATCTTAAAAGTCATCAAGCGACCTTAAAAGTCATCAAGTCCAACATCCTTATTGTAGTACACATGAGAAAACTGATGTTTTACCTGTGTAGATACACACAGTAAGTTAGTATCTGGAGGAGGATTCAAACCCAGGTCTTTGTTAGTCCAAGTTGAACTCAAGGGCTGCATATTTCAGTCATTTAGTCATGTCTGACTCTTGATGACCTCATAGACAATACTGTCCATGGATTTTCTAGGCAAAGATACTGGAGTGGTTTGTCATTTCCTTCTCCAGTGGATTAAGACAAACAGAGGTTAAGTGACTTGCCCAAGGTCACACAGCTAGTAACTCTGAGGCCATATTTAAACTCAGTCTTCTGGAGGGCCCTGTGCTTTATCTACTGAATCATCTAGCTGCCTAGTATATTGACTTAGAAAACAACACATTAACATCATGTAGGCTGCATTATATTTTTACTTTGTTAAAATTTCTCAATTACATTCGAATCTGGTTTGGCTGCACTTGAGAATTTTACTTTCCTGCCAAAGCTCACCAAACCATTATAGAATATATTTCTAAAACACGATTACCTAGGCTAACCCTTACCTTTTAGGGATGAGATGCCTTAAGCCCCATGCCTAGAATGGACTTGTCCAAGGCCACTGAGCTGGTAAATGGCAGCTATAGAACTAGATTTCATGAATTAATGAGTGTAGAATATTGTTTGTCCTTCATTTTCATGGAGGACTGATGACATCATGGGGTGATATCTTGGACTCATGTGTAAATCGAATTTACCTGAGGTAGAGTTGCACAAAGTCGTTAGCTTCACTCTCTCTTCCAGAATCATTGACATCTCAAGATGACTATTGATGGCCTGGGATACAATGATTGGCCTTGGTGTTTTCGATGTCTGACTGAGCTCTAAGCACTCCACACCACCTACTGTAGCCACTTTCATGGCTGTTGGAACGAATTGTTCTTATCCATCCATTCCACTGTAGGAAATCTTCGCGTGCTTGGGTAGACAGCCTCTAACTCACCATTGATTAACCTCAACCTGGTTTAGCCCATGTGCCAAGATTGTTTACCAGAGTGTGGCCACTGAGTATGCTACAGCTTCTTGGAGCTGCATGTGAGAGTTGAGTGCCAGTTGGACATCAAAAGTGGATGAGCAGCCCTGATAAGGGCTCAATAAGCCCTCACACCAGAGGTGCTAGTTTTCCCTGAACATCCTGTACACCCCAGGGTAGAATATTGCTGATATTCTCAAAGCACAGGTCAAAAGCACCAATGGTTCTCTATGTGCGCTACAATAAAATGCAAACGCCTTTCATTGGCATGAAAAGCCCTTTGCAATCTAGCTCCAACCCATATTTCCAGACTGATTTGATGTTCCTCTTCCTCACGCATTCTGTGCTTTAGCCAAAATGTCCTATGTGCTGTTATCCAAACTTATCATTTTATCTCTTGCCTGAAGTCTTCATACAGGCTGTAGCCCATGTTGAAATGCTCTTTCTCTGTAATCTCTGCTTCTTAGCATCTCTAGCTTTCTTCATGGATCATCTTGAGGGCCCTATCCTATACTAGGCCTCTTCTTCCCTTCAAACTGCTTTATATTAACATTACATTTATTTTGTATTTTCTTGTTATTTTATGTGTGACTTCCTACAAGTTAAATATAAGTTCCTTGAGGAAAAATAAAATTGTTTCAATTTTTTATTTTTGTATTGTCCTAGTAGCCTAGTAGACCAGTTTCTGACACATACTAGTAGGTGTACAATAAATGCTTGGAGAATGAATTAATGAGTTAGAACTATAAGAAATATATAGTTTCTCTTCAGTTACCAATCCTCTCTTAATACATATTAAATCATATGTATAATATATTGAATAAAATTAGTGACTTCTTGTGCCCAAATTTCAATCAGAGAAAAACTTAGACAATGAAGGAATTTCTTTTATTTCACAACCTTAGTCACTAACGTATGAAGTATTAAGAAAATGCTCTCTGAAGCATTTGATACTGTTGACCACTCTCTTCTCCAGATTTCAAGCATCCTCTTTCCAGGTTTTCATGAATTCCTCTGTCTAGGTTATACTTCTATCTTTCTGACCATTCTTTCTCTCTCTCTCTCTCTGTATCCAAAAGGGGGAGTGCAACTGTTTTACTACTCTTTTTTTCCTGCTTTCTCTTTCCTACTGCATCCAGAGTGAAAAGACCCCAGTTTATCCACAGTGCAAGAGCTGTGAACTGAACCAGTAAGAGAGAAAGGACTTCCTTTCTCTCTCTTACCTTTTGGCTCCAAGGTTTCCCTTGGCCTGGGGATTTATGTTTTCATTCTGCATTGTTTTTCCTTCTCAGTTTCAGGTGCAGGCTGGATGTTGCAACCAGGCAGTCAATCATGGAAGCCTAGAACTTGAACCCAAGGGGAGATTTGAACTTGGATCTGGGATTGTGTGCTCTATGGGCACTGAGTTCAACTATGAATCTAAAATTCTTCTTTCCCAAAGTATGAGGTGCTATAGGGGAGGATTATGCCTCTCATATCTTGGGGGTTTAAATGTATATATTTATGATTATGCCTTTGATGTAAATATTCCTTTACAATCTTAAAAAAATGTGGATAGTCACCCTTTTCACATCCACTAACAGTGGATATAGCCAGAGGCTCTGTATAACCTCTTTGAGTGATCTCATTAACTCCCATGTGTTTAATTATCATATCTATGCAAATGATTCCCAGATCTTTTTATCTATCTTTAGTTTCTCTCCTGAGTTCTCCTCCCATATCAATAACTTTCCAGTGCACATTTTGAGCTGAAAGTCTAATAGACACCTCAAACTCAACCTGTCTACAAGAGAACTCACTTTCTCTGAAAACCTACCTTTCTTCCAAAACTCCCTATAACCACTGAGGAGTTCACTATCCTTCTAGTCACCCAAGCTCAAAACCACGGTGCCATTCCTGTCTCCCAGAAACTTGGCTTCTGCCCCTGGAACACTGGGCTGTAACAGTTGAACTTTCTCTTTTTCTTGCTCAGAAACAAGCCTCCAGGTATCTTTTCTGCTACCTGGACAATTTGGTGCTGTGAAGGTGTTTGCTCTGCAGGCCTTCTTTATATGACATTTTCCTCCATTAGAATCTAACCTCCTGGAGGGCAGGAACTGTCTTTTTTTTTTATATTTGTATCTCCAGTACTTAGAACAGTGCCAGAAACATAGAAAATACTTAATACATGCTTTATCTATCTTCAACTCCTCTCTCTTGATTGCCTGATGTAGTCAAGCAGTTGTCAAATTTTGCATTTGCTTTCTTTACACTATCTCTTTTATATACCCTCTTCTCTTCATTTATACATCTATCACCATAATTCAGGGTCTTGTCATCTCTCAAGTAGGCTATTAAAAATCATCTCCTACTTGGTTCCCCTGCCTCATCTCTCCCCATTGCAATCCATCATCCACATAGGTGCCAGAGTGACTTTCCAAAAGCATGATTCTAACCAGATAACCATCCCCCTCAATAAACTCCAATGTCTACCCCATTACACCTAGGATCCGGTCTTTTAACTTACTCCTCTCCAAAAACACTATGGTCCTATGGTACATACTAACCTCCTCAATGTTCATTACACAAAATTTTCCTTCTTCCATCTCCATGACCTTCCATTAGTTACTCCCTTTCCTCACCAGGCCTGGAAATTTTCTACCTCATCATCCCCAACTCTCAGAATACTTGGCTTCCTTTAAAACGGTTCACTCATGACCTCCTCCCAGAAGTGTCCCTTGATCTCTACCAACTCTACTGTCTTCATCTCTAAGGCTACCTCCAATCTACTCACTGTATATCTTTTGTGTACTGATTGACATATGTTCCCTTCTCCATTAGAATGTAAGCACCTTATAGGCAGGGGATGTTTTTTTTTTCCTTTCTTTGTATCCCCAGCACTTAGCTTGGCTCTTGGCATGTAGTAAGTGCTTAATAAATGTTTATTAACCACTTATAAGATCATAAATGAAAAGTTAGAAAACATTCAGAGGTCATCTATTCCAACTGCTTCATTTAATAAATGAGGAAGTTGATCCCCATAGAGGGAAAACCACTTCCCCAATGTTGCACAGTTTGTAAATGGTAGGACCAGAGCTGGAGTGCAGGTCTTCTAACACTAAGTGCAATGTTCTTTACATCACATTTTATGCTCCTCTTTATGAGCATGGAGGGCTTATTGTGAGGGTGCTGCTATTCTGGGCTTATAATGTATTAGGATGAATTAGTTATTACTATTTCTTAAGTCCAGAAATTTCTCCTGACTCACCAGGATACTACTAATCAGGAGATCTAGCTCACTATTTGGCTACCACATTGGATTTCAATTTCTCCTGGAAAATAAACAAGTTTATATAAAGCTTCATGAGTGGTTGTGTTTGGAAAAGTGTAGATATCTTATGGGAAAACCTTTTGCCACTGCTCATTACTCCTTGAATATTCACTCAATTCTTCAGCTTTCTCAAAAATATTATCTCCTGATTCTTCTCCTACCTGTGTAATTCTACTTCACTGTTCTTTGGAGAATCATCATATAGCTCACACTTCTTATGCTTAGAGTATTCTCCAGTGTCCTTTCTTGGACTATCTTCTCTTATTTTTTCCCCTCAATAGCCTATCTTTTTGATCTCTAAAGATACCATAAAGTCCCTAAATGGTGAATATTCTTTGATCCTGAGATACCACTACTCCATAGGTTCCCAAAGCGGGTGATACTGTCCCCAGTATCCCCAGAACCCAGGGGGTGCTGGAAAAATCCAGAGGGGCAACACAGGGGAGGCATAGCCTCAAGTGATACAAATTTCAAGAAATCTGTTAAAAGATTAAAGAAAGTAGATTTCCAGGGTGGTATTGAATAATTTTTTTTTAAAGGAAGAGGTAAGCCAAATAAGTTTTGGAAACTTTGCTACTTTATCTAAGGAAGGAAAAGAACTCATATGAACATAAATATTCATAGCAGCACTTCATCATCAACATCATCATCATTGTAACACAGAACTAGAAGCTGTGTAGCTGCCCAAAAATTGAGGAATGTCTAAATGCATAACATTATAATGGAATACTATAGCTCTGTAAAATCCTGAGAATTGTTACATGAAGTGATACAGAGTGCAATGGGTAAGACCAGGAGAAAAAATTTACAGTGACTACATTGAAAAGGAAAACAACTGGGAAAGTCATAAGAGCTCTAATCCATACAATTTCCAATCTTCATTCCAGAAAACTTATGATGAATCATGTTTCCATCCTTCTTTGCAAGGATGTGATGGACTAGAGGTGGAGAATGAGAAAAACATGTGAAGACACTTTTAATATGAATTTTTTAACTATAATTATTTGTTAAAAGAACCTTTACTTTTTTGGAAGGAGAGTTTTGGGGAGAGTAAGAAGAAAATTGATAATGATAATTCCTACCACCAAAAAAAAAAATTCAATGAAACATTTTAAAAATACACGTAAGAAGAAATAGATAAGCTTGACAGTGTTAAAAAACTACCTAATTATATTTAATATACACATCACTTAAAATAATATGTACATAATAGAGATTCACAGAGTTTACATAATCATTATTTTTCTATTTTTTGTATGAGGAAATACTCATGTGTGTTGATGTTTACCAATTTCAAAATAATAATAAAAAAAGAAGAAATAAAACTACTATGCATGCATTTGATTATAATTTCTTTGTGGATAACTACTAAATATACATCAAGCTTTCATTTCCCTCCTGAGCTCCAGCCCTGTATTACCTAATGTCTGTGGGAATTCACCCCCTGAAAGTCCAACAAGTGTCTCAAACTCAACATGTCCAAAGTGTAGCACATTAGTTTTCCTACTAAGCTCCCCTCTCCTACTAACGTTTTCATATCTGTCCAGAGTAGCACTATCCTTCCAGCCTCCCAGGTTCACAACCTAAAATTTTCATGAGAATTGCTGGGAGTCATGATAACTCAACTCTTTCTCCTTCCCCCATATTCAATCAGTTGACAAGTCTTGCTGATTCTGTCTCCACATCTCTGGTATCCAACTTCTTTCTAGAGGACTAGATTCATAGTTTAGTTCAATTCCCATAGAGCACAGTCTTAGTTCTAAGTCCAAAACCCTCCTCAGGCTTAAGTCTCAGGCATCCTGACTTTTCAGGGCTGCCATGTTAGGAAAGTCTAGCTGTTTGCACCATCCCACCTTCCTCTTTGGCAAAATGAGGGAATAAGACTAGAAATTATTCCAGGTCTCTTATAGTACTCATATTCTGAATTCTGTATTCTAGGTTTCCTTATAGCTCTACAATCCTAGGTTCTATGTTTCTTCCAACTCTAACATTGTTTAATTCTATGAGTCTTCCCCTCTTGGTTCAACCACACAAATGAGAATAATAACTGATAATAATTATTGTATTTATCTTATTATATTATATTATATTATAGTTATTTTAAGGTTTGCCATGCTCTTCACAAATGTTATGTTATTTTATCCTCACAAGTCTCAGAGGTAGGTGCTATTATTATCCCCATTTCACAGAGGAGGAAACTGAGGCTATGAGAGATTAAATGATTTGCCTAACTTCACACAGCTAATAAGTATTTGTGGCAGAATTTGAACTCAAGTCTTACTGACTTCAGGCCCATTGCTCTATTCACTTTAATACCTAGCAGCCTAAATTCTAGATTTAGAAACATAAAATAAGTTGTACTACTATCCCTCTGGCCATCTAAATGCATGATCTTACATAAGACACTTCTTGTATGCCCACAGTTTATTCAGCTAAAAAAAATTAAATTAAAATAAAAAAGGAAACAGATGATTCCTAAGATACTTAGTATTTCTAACATTCTCTATTCTATGACAAACTCAGACTTGATTTTTAGACATAAGATCCTGGACTACGGAAGAAGACCTCCTTTCATCCAAACAGATTCAATTATGTTCACTTTTTTTCAGGTTGTTGAGACAGGAATATGAATTGCCACATTTTAACAACAAGGTTAGGTGAACAACAACAAACGTGAGGGGTAGTGATTCTTCAGTTCATCTGAAAAGCTCACATAATCAAAACAGACCAGTCTTGATTTAAATCATCAATTCCAGAATTTGTTTTCCACTACTAAACCAATGAATCTGTCGTACGGTTATCATTCCGGAATTCAGTTCCCTGCTGATGATACACAGATCAGTTTGATTCTCTCTCCTATTTTAAAGAGATATTTTTAGCTCTTATTTTCTCCCAATCAAATGCAGATTTTCCTGGTGCAGAAGTTTATGAAATTAAATCCTTCTAGCACCAAAGTTCTTACCAGTTTTGAACATCTGTTCAGCATGAGTCATCCTCTGGGGATTACTTCTGATTATAATCCAATTTTGTCATCTCCAAATTTTAAAATTTGTATTTTTTCCCATTCCATTGTCTTTGGCATTATCTTTTGAGAGGTTATTTTGTATTCCTCAAGAAGGCTTCTTTTTCTGATTTTCATGATCTCTCCAGATTGAGGCCTGTGGCTCCATGTGAAAGATATGAAGATGTTGATTAACTCTTTTGTTATTTCAAAGGCTGATTACTGTAATTCACTCTTCTTGGGTCTCTGAGATTGTGCTGTTCAGAGATTGCAGTTGATGTAAAATGCTGTGCTAGGCTTCTCTTTGGAATAAGACTTGTTGAGTATATTATCCTAGTTATAAAACCACCTGCTATGTTAGCCCTAAAATCCCCCATAGTTTCAAAGCACAGTTGTTGACCTAATCCCTGTGACTGATGAGCTCAACTGGTTTACGAATCTTGTGAATGAATCTGAAGTCAGCTTTTCCAGTTCAGTGGGGGCCCATCACAGCTTACCCTGTGCTATGGGGAGATAGTGATCATATAGCTGAAAGAATACCAATGACCAGTTATTAGTAGAACTTGGACAGAGGTTGTGGATGGCTCAGCATATTCCTTCTACACTACTGGAAAACAGTCCAAGAAGACTGACTTGCAGTGGTAGATCAGCAGCAATTTTATGATACTTGCAAAACAATACACTTTTATCAATAAAAGTTCAAGTTAATGAGTCAGACCAACTATTTGGGAGACTACTTTTCCCATCATGGAACTGAAAGTTGAAATGAGGTCTAGAGATCCTTCAAACTTTTACTTTATTTTTAAAAATACCTAAATATTTTCCTTGTTCATTAATTCCATTGTCCTCTATAGCCCCCTCTTGTCCTTTCCAGAGAGGCATCCCTTAAAATACAGAATAAAAAAAGAGGAGGAAGGAAAAAAAATCCTCTTATCTAACCAAATTGTCAGTAAAAGTCTAACATTAAATGTAATATTACATACACACGGCACCCTACAGCTACAAAGAAATGGACAGAATTGGCTCTTTATTTCTCTTCTTTGGGACCAAGGTTGGTTGTTATAAATTTCGAATATTCAGTTGTTGTTGTTGTTGCTGTTGTATTCATTTAAATTGCTATAGTCTTTGTATATATTGTCTTCCTGGTTCTGCTTACTTCACTTTATAGCAGTTAATGTAAGTCTTTTTAAGCTTCTCCGTATTTATCATGTTCATCACATAGTGATGTTCTTTTTCAAAAAAATTCATTTTAGTATTTATTATTATTGTATCACTTTTGAAGTTAAGAAGTATTTTTTCCCTGCCTCCCAACCTCCTTCCCTAGAAAAACAAAACAGAAGAAAATAAATAGTCATAGGCATTCTCACAAAGTTTCATGTCCAAAAAATATGTGTTTCATTCTGCATATTTAGTTCATCATCTCTCTGCCAGGAGGTTGGTAGCTTTGTTTTATTATTGGTCATCTGGAATTATGGTTGATTATTTGATGATCAGAATCCTTAATGCTTTCAAAATTCATTTTTATGATGATTTTGTTGCATATGTTGTTTTCCTGGATCTGCTTACTATACTCTGCACCAATTCTGTAAGACTTTTCATGTTTTGTTTTGCTTTGTTTTTATGAAAACATTGCCTTCATAATTTGCTATGGTTCAATACTATTCTCTTATAGTCATATAAAATAATCTGTTTAGCCAGTTCTCAATTACAAAATTCCATTATGTACACAAGACAAAATATATTTAGGCATTCCCCAATAGACTGGCATCTACTTTGTTTCTAGGTCTTTTCTGCCAGAAAAAAAAAATCTGCTATAAATATATTGGAGATTGTTGTTGTTGTTGATATCATTGGGATATATTTTAGTCATGGAATCTCTGGTTCAAAGAGCATGGGCGTTTTAATAATTTTCTTTGCATAATTCTAAATTGCTTTTCAGAATGGCTTGGCTTATTCTGAATGCTCTCTCAAGAATGCATTAGTGTGGTTTTCCTTTTACCGTTCCTCCAACATCAACAATTCCTGCCTTTTAATCATCTTTGTCAATATGCTGGGTGTCAGATGAAGCCTCGGGAATGTTTTCATCTGCATTTCTCTTATTATTAGTTATGTATAACTTTCTTTCCTATGGTTGTTAATAATCTGAAATTCTTTTGAGACTTGTTAGTTCCTCCTTTTGGTTTTATATATTTGTCAGTTATCCAAATTCCTTGTATATCAGAGCCTTATCAGAGATACTTGGTACATTTTTCCCCAGTCAACCTCTTCTTTTCTGGTGTTAATTTTGTTTTTGTAAAAATATTTTTGATTTTGTATAATCAAAATTATCTAGTCAGTCTTTTATAATTGCCAATGATTGTCACTGACACTTGTTTGGTTAACAATTTGGCCTATATCCCTGCATATGTTAAGTCTATGATTTGCTTCTCTTCAAATATCTATTTTTATAATATTACACTTACTATTTAGGCAACATACATTTTAATTATTATAGGATATGGTGTAAGATGTTAATGTAAACCTAATTGTGCCAAAATACTTTCCACTTTTCCCAAAAATTCTTGCCAAATCAAGATTTCATTCCCAGGTTACTTATGTTTTCAGTTTGTTATTGAGTTCGATTACTTCCAATTCTTCTTACTCTAGTCTAGTCTATTGACCTATTTTTCTATGTTTTAACCAGTACCAAATGATTTTGATAATTGCTACTTTATAATACATTTTGAGGTGTAGGAGTGCAATTCCCCTTTCACTTTTACCTTTTCTTTTTTTTTTCCTTATAAGACAAAATATAACGAGTCTGACCAATGCCTTTTAGGGCTCTTTTTTTCTTTTTACACATTTACACATTTTATAAAATTATGAATCCATAGAATCCAATTTCTGATCATTCAATTGCTAAGAAAAATATACCATTATACAATGTCAAAGCAATAAAAGCAACTTCAACATCTATCATATGTTTTTGGTTGAATCAAATTGTATGCTGGAGTTAGTTTAACTACAAATTAGCTATATGAGAGAGTAAAGTTGCCTTCCCTCTCTGGTTTTCAATTTCCTCCTCTATAAAAATGAGAAGTTTATGTTAGATAATCTCCAAGATCTATCCCAATTCTTACATAAGATATTCAAACATTTTATGTTCTATAGTCCTTTCCAAATTGACATTCTGTGTGTCTGTTAATATTTTGCCTTGCATTTATTTATAAGTCCCCTTTCCAAAATTATTTTGCAAAGGTCCATGTCTTAAATTATCCATACGTGACTGTACAATAACCAATGGATGCTTCTTAAACTGGTGATTCCTGCGGCAATGAAAATCTGTAATTATTCCCATTCAGAATTAAGATGAATATTCTTCACCCCAAGTAAAAGCACAGGAAATCCTCAATCAACTGGAATTATTACAATGAAGAGCTCAACATAAATAGGAGTTCAGAGAACAATAGTACTATGACCTAATTATATTAATAACATTAGGGTGAGTTAAAAAGCTAGAGTCAAAAGTCTCTTTCAATACTAACCCCCATTTCTCTTTTTAAATTTCCTCTTTTATTATTCCTTTTGCTTTCCTTTTAAATTTATTTGAATTTGTTTTAAACATCAGCATGTATGAACATTTCCCCATACATAGAACAGAAAAGCAGAGCTACATATGAAACTGTGAATTTCCACTATGTAAGCTTGTTTTTTAAAACATATTCCAAATGAAATATAGTAGTTTCAACACTGGACCATATGTCTGTGATGCCTACTAAACTTCCTTCTGCTCTCTTCTATGAATCAAAAAAAAAAATCTTTGATGTTTTTATCACCAGTTCATATTAATATACTGGTTTACAATTCACAAAGGGTTTCTCATAAATAACTATGTAAAGTAAATAGCAATAGCATTAGTAGCCCCATTTTTCAGACGAGGAATCTGAGGGTCATACTGATTATTATGATAATGCCATATTTAAAAAAAAATTTAAAGGCAAAAGGCATTTTCCCCAAACCAGCCTTAGAGATAAGTAGTGCAAGTATATTAATTAAGCCATTGCACAGTTTCAAAAAGTTAAAGTGACTTGCTCTGTCCCCAGTCACATGTTCTGTAGTTAACTGGTAGAGCACAAACTCAAACCTAAGTTCTGTCATTAATCCAAATGCTTGTTCCACTCTACAAAGTACCTCTCAACGGAAAGCCCTTTCACCAAAATCAGTCCATAAATAGTACTTTACTGTGAAACTTTCTGTTGACCGTCATACAAGTTATACATGTGCAACTATGTAAAACATTTCCATATTAGTCATTTTGTACAAGAAGACTCAAATAAAGAAAAAAAGGAAAGTGAAAAATAGCATGCTTCAGTCTATATTCGATCAATATCAGTTCTTTCCAAGAAATATATATATATGTATATGTATATGTATATATTTATATATAAAATTCTGGGTCCTAGAGAGATTTAAGTTCCCAATAACTTGGGAAGGAAGAAAGAAGTCTTCACATGGTACTCTGCTCCAGATGAGCTAAAACCCTTCAGTGAACTCTTGATTCCTGAGGGTGCTTCTCTGTGACACATTAGTCCTGATTTCAATTTGTCTCCATGGAGAACCAGTGACACTACAGTGGGGAAATCGGCACGGAGGAGAGAAACAATTCCAAATTTGTGTGAGTTCTTGCCCCTAGACTCTCAGAGGGCTTGAAGATTAATATATCAGTGGATTGCACTGTGCCCTATTGCATGTACCAGCAGCGCCTGTCACTGGGCTTGTATTATTCACCTTCCAGCTTGGTGTCTCCAGTCATAAAATCATAGCCAATGGCAAAGCAACCAGAATAAAATGTGGCAGTAGTATCATTGGAAACAAGTTTATTTCCTGTGCTGCAACCAAGGGGAGAAGTTCTACTTCGTGATGAAAATGGGAGGAGAAGGGAAGTGAAGGGAAGGGATGGGAGAGGAAGTGAAGGGAGGAAAAGTAAAAAAAGAAAGAAAAGAAAACGAGAAAAAAAAACAAAAGAAAAGAAAATCTGAAAAGATCTAAGGGATGTTTTAAAACTCCTTCCCACCATTAACATATAGTGACAGATACTCTAGCTACTATTAATGATACTAAATTCCTTAAAACTTTCTTACTACAATCATACCTACACTTCTGTATATAATTTTTATCTAAGAAATTTTTTTAGTTTTATATATATGCACACATATACATACACACATATATGTGTATGTGTGTATTATATATATATAATTTAGACATGAAAATGACAAGTAGTAAAGTACTAACCTGACGTACATACTTGAGTCACTTAAAATTCAGAAATTCCTACCCCTTCACAATAATTCAAGTGAAAAAACTTCCCAGCTTTGCCTTGGATAATCTCCTAACCACTTTCCTACATCTTGGGGTCACATATTCCCTGTGCCTCCACAACCAGAGCATGCAACTCTTGCTTAGGTCTATTTGAAAGTGAAGCAACATGATACTGGAGTATCTGGGTTTGGGTCCTCACACTGTTACTTGTTACCTGTGAAACTTTGGGCAAGTAGTTTGACCTATCTAGGCCTCAGTTTCTTCATCTAGAAAATGGGGAGGAGGTGGACTGATGCTCTTCAAAATCCTTTTCAGCCTTATTCTAGGATCCTATAACCAAGTCACACACTATTCAGCAGGAGTTCCAAAATCTTTTTCCATGTAATGACCTATTTTTCTCCTTTCCTTCTAATTCTTACTTGCTCTGTACTCTCTGGCTCTCTTCTCTCAGATAGAACTATTGCTTCTTTCCCCTTTAGCTGCTTAGCCGAGATATTTATAATAGACATTAGCCATTTCTTTTACCTTTGTTTTCCAATTTTTTAACATTTGTATTAAAGTTTGCAGTTCCAAATTTTATCCCTCACTCCTTTCACCCCTCCCCAGTCCCTGAGATGGTAAACAATCAGATATAGGTTATACATGTGCAACTATGTAAAACATTTCCATATTAGTCATTTTGTACAAGAAGACTCAAATAAAGGGAAAAAAGGAAAGTGAAAAATAGCATGCTTCAGTCTATAGTCAATCAATATCAGTTCTTTCCAAGAAATATATATATGTATATGTATATATTTATATATAAAATCAATAAATTACAAGAGGAATTGCTTTGCTTTATTATCCATCTTTTGGGGCTTGGGGTGGGGGTGAGATAGGTTGCAGAAAAATGAAATACTTGTCAATTGGGGAAAAATAAAGCAATGTAAAAGTTACACTTAGAAAAGAGAGTATTAAATAGAGACAGTCTGTAATCTTTATCATTGATTACACAGTCTTCCAGCTCCAAGGTAAATACTCATTCTTGAATTAAATTTAAATTAGCAAACATTCATTAAGCACTCAATGTGTATAAGACATCTAGGGCTAAGGACAGCAGATAAAACGACTCCCTAAAAATGTCCCTACCTTCATGGAATTTAACAATGATATTATGGGATTAAAAAGAAAACACACAGACAAATAAATATAATGTTTATTGAAATAATAATTACTACTGATGCTACAGTGTTTAATATAATGGAAAGACCTCTAGATTTGAAACTGAAGGCCAGGGTTAAAATCCCAGATCTGACACTTAGGCAAGATTTATCACCTCTTTTGGTTTCAGTTCTTACATCTATAAAATAAGTGTTGCACTAGATGACCTCCAGAGTTCCTTCCAACCTGAAATGTCATAACATTATGACATGATATAATTTTGTGATACCATTTTGAGATGTGTCCTGTCGATCCCCTCAACCTAATGCTAGTTGTGATAAATCTTTGTAAGATGTTGTCTCTTCATATTGACCTGGATTCTTCTGCAGATGGAGAAAATAAGGCAATCTCCTGTAAATACGTGATGTGTCTATATTGCAAGGGGAGATAGGAGTGGGATTAAAAATTTCCTACTAATGTTTGGGATGGAATTGAAAAATATGATATTCATATCCTCTTCAAGGTATGATTGTGGGTTTCTCAATCCATGCATCAGGTGCTCACCATCACAATGTGTACAGTAGGGAGGTTAGGAGACAAGGAGGAGAACCAATTTTGGCTAATACATAGAATGAGGGATGCAGTTTCCAGAGGCATTTCTTTTCTCTTATGCCCAAGTATGGTGACAAAGGAACAATTTGAGAAGGCTCTTCTCCAGAGGAAACCCCCCTCAAAAAAAAAAGAGAAGAGAAAATCCTAATAAAACATTCCACCACCTGAAAAGTAATAGGAAGTAAATATTATTCCAAGCAGTGCCACATTCAGAATTAGAAGAGACCTTAGAGATATCCTTCTGAGGAAAACCCTCATTATATCATGAAGACACTAAATCTCAGAGAGGATGTTGTTTGCCCAAGGTCATATAGCTGGAAGGGAAGAAGAGAAGGAAGAGGAGGAGGAGAAATATTTATATTGTAATTTAATGTTAACAAAATATTTTCCTCAAAAAAGCCCTCTCCTGTCATGGAGAAACTGTGTGATATACTGCTGGATCTGGATTTAGGAAGACAGAGATTCAAATCCTCTCCCTCAAAGGGAGCTGGGTAGCACAATGAATAGTACTGGGCCTAAATATGAGTTCAAATATGACTTCAGACACTTACTAGTAAGCTTTGCTCTGAAGTCAGGACAAAGTTTAAGTAACTGGGCAAGACACTTAGTCTCCCTCTGACTCAATTTCCTCAATTGTAAAATGGGGAAAATAATAACACTGACATTTGAAGATTGTTGTGAAAATTAAATGAGATTTTGGTAAAGACATTAGCACAGGAACATATGCTGTACTAATAGGTGCTTAATAAATTCTTATTTCCTCCCTTCCTGTTATTTACAAGCCCTGCCTGTCACTCTGAGACTGTGGGCTTAAGCTGTATCAGTTTTTGTTTTTTTGTTTTTGTTTTTCTTTTTCTTTGTTAAATGTCTAGGGACAATCATACTTGTAGGATCAAGATTGTCATGAGGCTCAAATGAGGAAATAATGTACATATAAAGTACCCCCTTAAATTTAATGTGCATATAGATATCAGCTATTCATAGTATGCTCTGCCACTGAGGACAATGGATTATTCTAAACAAAGTAACTGCACTGAAAATAACCACTGTATGGACCTGGTCACAAGCAGTTCATGTCTAAGAATAAAAGAATGTGTCTAGTGACTTTTACTTTAGCCTATTTCCCAAACAGTATATACATATACATGTATCAGTCCCTTGATTTTCCTCCTCTCTTTTCAGCTGCTTTCACCACATGAGACTTTCTCTGCCGTCCTCCTCCTGAGCCCCTGGCTTTGCTGCCTTTTCTTCATCCTGCTAGCCTTCTGTGGCTGTCTTCCACTCTCAGTCTGTTTCCTGTGGCACCAGTCCCAGGGACCTGAATGGAGATTTGTACTGGGGGAATAGCTGAAATGGAAAGCTTCTACAATGTTCTGCTCCACTGAATCTTCTGTGGGGGGATTTTATTGTAAACAACCTTATGTTGCCCCCCTATGCTGAGGCTCTTCATAAACTGGAAGGCTCCATTTAAGACTCTTTATCCTTATAGGTAGAGAAATTGGATGATTTGGCAGAATTCTAGGTTGGATTTAATGGAATGGGAAATAAGTAGCTTGGAAAACGTGTTTACATCACAACTAAGAGAATTCTTTTTCTTGTTTTTTTTTCTTTCAATATTGTGCTGTACTTTGCGGGAAAAAGGAGGAGGACATAGAGAATATTTTTAAAATGGAATTTATCTTCAAAAATCACATGTATTCTTTTTTTGTTGATCATGATGCCACCAATTTGGTTCAGACTTTCATACTATCTCATTTGAACTTTTACAATATCCTCCAATGTCTCCCTGTCTCCATTTTCATCACTTTTCAAACCATCAACAGCTTCTGATTAATCTTAATATATCAAAGCTCTAATCATGTCATTCATTCATTTCCCAAATGCCCCAAACCCTACAGTGACTATAGAGTGGCTACTGAATAAAAATTAACTATTTGACTTGATATTCAAAAGCTCTGCACAGTAATGGTTCCAATATGATTTTCTAAGCCAGGAATTTTTAGGGGGGGTTGTAAATTTGATTTAAATGATTTGGCTAATTACATTTCAATAAGTATTTTCTTTGTAATCCCATGCTGTATTTTATACATTTAAAAACTTTATTCTGAGAAGCGGTCCATAAGCTCCATCAAACACCAAAAGTTTCTACGACACACACAAAGGTAAAGAACCTCTGCTCAAGCCAAACTGGATTGATTTTTCATTTCCCAAATATATTTCATGCTTTCCCACCTCCAAATCTTTGCTCTTTTTTTTTTTTCATTTGATTAGAACACCACCTCCATTCCTACCCCAGCCTGGTGACAGCCTACCTATACTTTAGGGTTTAAATCAAATATTATCTCCACATATAAAGTTTTCCCTTATCATTCTAACTGAAAGTTGACCCTTGCTCACTTAATCTCAAACACTTTATGTTCCTCTTAGCATATTCTAATTTTGTTATAGTTATCTATATTCTTGTCTTATCTCTTTCACTAGACTGAAAATTCATTTAAAGCAGCCATTTTCTACTTTATCTCTGCATCTGCCTCAGTGCCTAGAAGAGAGCACTACATATAGGAAGTACTTAATCCATGATAGTTGAACATTTTGATATTGAATGAATTTAAGAGATTTATGTATAGATCTTAAATCCTACACAAAGAGTTCCTTTAAAAATGTGCAGCTGACTACAACAATATAAATGGAAGAAAAAACCACCATCAAACAATCAAAAAAATCTTGTGAAATGTCAACGAACTATTTTAGCCCCAAAGAAGAGACATATAAAGATGCCTCCCTATCCCCACTCTTTTGAACAGGTGGGGGATTCACAGGTGTGGTGCATTACAGAAGACATCAGATTTTTTCAAAGAATAGGCTAATTTTACTGATATTTCCCCCCCTTTTTTTTTAATTTGTAACAAGGGATGGCTCCCTTGAAAGAGTGGCTGGGGAGTGATACAGGGTGAAACTTAGGTCATAAAAAAACAGAAGATATCAATAAAAATCTATTAAAATAAATTGTATGTGAACAAACATTTTATTTATAGAGCATATTGTTCTGAAATATCATTATGATACCTTTACTAAAGTTATTTTCCATTGAATCACCATGGTGTCCTATAATCCTGGATTCTCCATAGCCTAGAGATGAACCTGAAAGTGCCAGTGGGTCTCTATTCCCTTATGATCAAACATGAGCTCCTCCATGTGACTTTTAATGTCCTTCATAACCTGGCTCCACAGTAGTAGCAATATTTTTTTAAGAATGACTTTGAGAGACTAAGTCATTTTGACTATTATATGCACACATTAAAAATAAAGTACATGTGAAGAAAGATGCATACAAAAATAATAATAATAATAATAAACTGGCCTCAACCTAACTTCCTGACCTTATTATGTAGTTGATCCCTTGGTGATCTCTTCCATCTAAACTGGTTTTCTTACTCTTCCTAACATGATTCATGATTTCCCATCCCCATGCTTTTGCACACACTGCCCCCCCCCAATTCATGGAATGTACTTTGTCTTCATCTTTACCTTTTAGAATCCCTTATTTTCTTCAAAAATCTATTTAAGGGTCATCTCCTACATGAGGCTCTCTTCATCCTTCCCACCCCCCCCAATGAAAGTGTCTTCCACCTCAAATTTTCCTATGTATCCTTGATATATACTTTGCCTGTGTTTATTTTTATGTTTACCATCTCCTTTGAGAGAATGTAAACTCGTTAAGGACAGGGACAGTTTCATTTTTGTCCGTATGTGACAGTGGTCATCACTATGCCTGCCATATGGCAGATGGCTTAGCAAATGTTTATTGATTAACTTATTGATTGATTCTTGAAGGCTTTGCCAGAAGATCACAAATTCTGCCAAGTGCATCCAAGCTGAAAAATTCACATACGAGCCCAGTGACAGAGTATACATTTGTTGTCCAAAGACCAGCCCATTTCATTGCATAGAGATTCATCAACAGAAAGTTGGTCACCTGGTGAGGAGTTTTGTTTTGTTTTGTTTTGGGGGATTTTGGTGGGGTAGGGCAGGAGGAGTAACAGATTCTGCAGAGTGTGGAAGGTTTGTGATCTAAGTATAGAGATTACCTAGTGAGATGCAACCACAGATCCTTGGCATGATTGAACCACTGTCATCCTTGTAATAATCACCAAAAACACACATCTATTAAATTCCTATGGAATGTTTGGCACTTTGCTGAATGATAAGTGTGCAACCAGAAATCAAAATTATCCATCAGAATACTGTTGTGATTTATTTATGGGTTCCTTTTTCTCATTTGGCCAAGGATGATGGTGCCAGATGAATAAGGGTTACAAAATTAGCCAGAGACAAGAGGGTGAAGTTAATTTTCTCTGAACCAATTCATTCTTTGCCAGCAATTATCTGATCACCTGCCAGCCTCATTATGTATTTCTCATTAAACTCAGTGGCACCCAATCAATTTCAAGAGCTTCACCTTCTATACATTAAAATCTAACTCTAATTTTTCATTGTTGGTTAATTCATCTGTTAATATTTATATAAAATTATTCTTTGCTGGACAAATATTTGCATTCCCCAAATGGATAAAAGCAAATGGTCTCCAAGAGGATCATTCAGGGTAAAAGGGGTGGGGGGGGTTAGGCTTAGCCCCAAATATAAGGTCATGAAAGGAGAGTAGAATCATTCTATGTTACATGAGTCAAATTAAAAGTGTACTTCTTGGCATGAAATTAGTTTACACATCCTAGACTCTTGTCTGATCTTAGACCTTAGACCATCTTTTGATATTGTTTATTTACCCCCTTTGGATCCTGATGTTACTGTCTTCTCAAGTCTATAAAGGACATCATCACCTAAATGCCTCAATAATACTTTGCTATGTCCAGCAAAGTGTCAAAAACTAAATTCATTATCTTTCCTCCCTCAATGGACCCTCTCTCCAACTTTCCTATTTCTTTTGATGGTGCTTCATTCTTCTCAGTTGTCAAGGTTGAAAACCTCCAAGTAATCTTTCAGTCTTATCCCTATCTTCATCTTCTTCTTGCCTATTGCTGATGATTCTACCTCCTTAACAATTCTCAAAAGCGCCTCTATTCTTTCTCATGTTGGCCTCTTGATAATTCAGGACCCTACAATGTCTTTACTAGATTATTGTATTCACTGTTAACAAATATCTCTCTATAACCATAGCCCTTTCTCCTCTCTAATCTACCCTTCACATGACTACCAAAATGATATGCCCAAGATGCCAAAATCTTTCAGTAGCTGCCTAATGCCTCCAGAAAAGACAATTCCTTAGCCTGACATCTTTCCAAGTGAATATCACATTATTTCCTATTATACAATCTATATTTCAGTCAAACTAAATTAATGTTCCCTGAATTTCATCTCCCATCTCTATATATTTGCACTGGATATGTCTTTCTGATCAGACAGAATGCTGGGGAACATCCAGCCATTTTAGTCTAGATGTTAAACTTATATCAGTACAGACCAGGACAGCATTAGTTTATTGGCTTCCATTTGTACTGTTAACTCATTTTGATCCTGTAGTCCACCAAAATTCCACAATTTGTTTCACGTAAATTGTTTATTGTCTAGGCATGTTTTCACTTAGAACATATTTTTCCCCCTCAGCTGTCTCCAAAGATTCACCCATTTTTCTTGCAACTTGAATACCAGTTCCTCCATTGTACCTCCCTCCCCCATCTGAGGTCCATGGTCATTACTTCCTATAAGAAATAGCTTAAAACTTATATCTTTCAGGAAGTCTCCTCAGATTGACTTTTCTAATCTCTGGTCACTTGGTCTTTTCTCTGTATCTGCTCAGGATTTATATTTTCAATATCTTAACATACTCCTTTCTCCCATAGGGGATGATGGAAAAAAATGTTTGTTTTTTGGTTTTTTGGTTTTTTTTTTTTTAAATTATAGTTCAGGTAAAGAAAATAAACATGATGGGTTTGGTAACTATTCAGAAGCTTCACACCTGTCCGGGAGAATGTTTTCTTCAAAAATCCAGTTAGAGGGTGATGAGCCTGTCAAGTGCTAACAAAACCAAACATAATAAAATAGCCTATACCTTAAATAACAAAAGTTCCTGGGTCCTGATTTGTGTTTAATTTCATAATTAGTTATCCATGTGTAGTTAGCTAATTGATTGACCAAAATCACCTCTAAATTGGAAAGAAGGACAATGATAATAAGACATTCCACGTAGTTATCACAGTTCTAGGTAACTTGTTTAAGCAATGTTTGACTCTTAGGGAGGAAAATGATTCATACAAAGAATAACATTCCTTCAAAATATCACCGTTTCTTAGAATTACTTCACTACTCCAAAAGAGACAACACAAGAAGACAGAAAAAGTCCAATGACCACTCCTAGCTATCAAATACTTACTCTTTTAGCCAAGTAGAAAACTACACTACCATATGCAACATCTGTTTGGAGTCAAGTCAGTAAACATTTATTAAATGACTGCTATGGGCCAGGCACTGTGCTAAGCACTGGAAATACAAAGAAAGGCAAACTTGTTTTTTTTAAAGAATACACACTTATTTGTAAAAAGAACAAAAAAATACTAAAGATGATTCATGATTTTAGAAAAATGTCAATTTAAGAAATGATTAATGTTAAAAATGATCATAGAAAGAGGTTAGTGAGAAGTGCATAAAGCTGGATAATTCCTAGAGAATGTCTAAATGAAACTAGAAAGAAATTGATGCATAGATGAGAAATGGAACAGATCTCTTGGCCTTTCTCTGATGCTCAACTTTCATCAGTGATGATGATGGGATGATATTTAGATTACTGAATTTGGAATCCACCACCTTTTTATTCTATAAACTAGCAAAGGAGGTAGAAATGACACTTAGAAGGATGAACTGTGGATAAAATTCAAAGAGAAAAAAAATGTATACTGGAGGTAACAGTGCTAAGGAATTCAGGAATTGATTTACAAGATTTCTCAAAAAAAAAAAAGAACATTTCAAAAGAATGCAAAACATCACAGGAAGCATTTTAACAGTAAGCACCAAATAGAAGTTAGAAGATGAGGCATACATGTAGTACCTGCCACAGAGGGCAGTTATTAGGCACTAATGACATGCTGTATGTAAAGAAATTTGCAAGCTTTAAAATAATATATAATTCTCATTATTATAATTTTATAAGTATTATTATCCTTGAAAAAATAAAAAATATGAGAAGAGGAAAGAAGGACAATGTTTTAGGACAATGTTCTATAGCATACCAAAATGTAGACTGGTATACAATTGAATGAGAATATAAAATCAAATAAAAACGAAACATTTGATTTGGTTTTACAAAAAAATACCCTCAAAGGCTCCCTTCAAGCTTGATTGTTCCCATGTATTTATTAAGATCATAAAAAGATTACATAACTGAAGATATGAACTATTCTGTGACATGCTGAGCATGAACAACAAACTGGGAATAAAACAGGGAATAGGGAGATATGTTCACTGAAGGTGCTTATCAGGTCCATTAAGGATGTCCTGGGCAAGGTCCAAAAAAAAGAAGCATTCCCCATTTTCCTCCAAATCCTGCTATTCATATATAACCCTAATGTTCATTCCAATAGGTCTTAAAAGGACCTATAATACATCCTTAATAAGAACCAGTCAATGAAAATGCATCAGGCAACTCATTCAGAGTTTAAATAAGTGGGGGATAAATGTGCATTGCCCAGATTGTGGTGTGGAAATAGGTCAATATATTCAGTCAATTATCGCATGTGTCTCTGTATAGATAATGATCTAGACCAAAAATAGAGTAGGAGGAGATTCAGACTGGATTTCATTTGGGAAGTTTCATAGCACTTTCAGGGATTCCAATATGACCTGTATAACAAGTCTATATTTTCAAAACCAATATTTCAATAGTGATGCTAAAATGTTGGGCCTCATGAAACATTCCAATCTCAGAAGAATAAAAGATTGACAGCCTAAATGGCAAAGGAAAAATGAATAGTGAGTATAAGTACAATGCATCATAACATGATCACTTCTTCTCATTCTCTTTTGCTGCATCCACATCCAGATCATGCCCATTAACCATGGCTATGTGTCAGGATTTTGTCCTGGGCCCACTTTCTTCTCTTTACCACTTCACTTGGCTATCTCACCAGCTTCCATGATTTAATAACTATCTCTATGTTGACTATTTTCGGATCTCCCTATCCTGCCCCAGCCTCTTTGATGACCTCCAATCTTGCATCTCCAACTGCCTTTCAGACATCTCCAACTAGATTGCAGTAGACATTTTAAACTAAACATGTCCAAATCTGAACTCATTATTTCTTACCATAAACCCACTCCACACCCTACCTTCCTTTTACTGTAGAGGGCAACACAATCCTCTAGTCCTTCAGTCTCATAACCTAGGAGTTACACTCAAATCTTCATTATCTCTCATACCCCATATCCTATCTGTGGCCAAGGCCTGTCAATTTAACCTTTGCAACATCTTTGGAATATGCCTCCTTCTCTCTTTTGATACTGCCACCACTTTGGTGCAGGCTCTCATCACTTGGAGGATCTGACTGCCTCAAGTCTTTCCCCACTCCAATCTGCCCTCCATTTAGCCACCAAAGTGATTTTCCCAAAGCACAGGATAAATGAATCATGTCACCCCCTACTGAATAAACTCAATATGCTTCCTATTGCTTCCAAGAGTAAATACAAAATGGTCTGTTTGGCATCAAAGCCCTTCATAACCTAGCCCACTCCTGCTTTTCACTCCAGTGATGCTGGCTTCTTTACCATTCCATAAACAAGCCACTCCATCTCTTGCCTCTGGGCATTTTCTCTGGCTATGATTCATGCCCACCAGAATACTCTCTCTCCTCAACTCCACCTACTGACTTCCCTGGCTTCCTTTAAGTCTCAACTAAAATCCCACCTTTTATGTGAAGAATTTTCCAACCCCTCTTAATTCTGGTGCCTTCTCTCTATTATTTATTTCCTATTTATCCTATACATAACTTGTTTGAATACATTTGTTTGCATGTTGTCTTCACCATTAAATTGTTAGCTTCTTGAGGGCAGAGAACTGTTTTGTTTTGTTTTTATTTTGTTTTGCCTCTGTTTTAATTCCCAGCACTTAGCACAGCTCCAGGAACATGTTTAGTGATTGATTGAAATGATTAGAAGGTCATGAACCAGTCATAGTTTATCATGAATAATGCTAATGAATGGGCAGCTCAAATGTTGAACTTAAATCTCTGAAATGTTAAAACAACCAAAGGAAGTACTCCAGTGCAATGGGTGAATAACACTCTATACTGGATCAATGGAAATGATTGGCCAGAAATCACATAGAATCATGAGAGCACAGGTTGCAATCCTTAGTAATACTCACATTTTTCATGGATCCACCAAAGTCTAAAAAATGTCTTCAAGAAATGAAATTTACTTTAATGATGAAATTAAGGTTTAGCTACAAGGGGAAAAAATGTTCCAAAACACTAATACTTAGAGAATTGCAAATTGAAGCAACTCTGAAGTTTCAGCTCTCACCCATTAGATTGGAAAAGATAACAGAAAAGTAAAATTGCATGTTGGAAGGGCTGTGGTAAATTAGGCACATTAACTCCCTGTTGGAGAAGCTGTGAATTATTTCAGTTTTTTTCCAAAACAATTTGGAACTCTTGCCTACCCCTTCAAATCTATACCATTACAAGGCTTATATCCCCAAAGAGATCAAAGAAAGAAGAAAATGACCCATATGTACAAAGATATTTATAGAAGCTCTTTTCATAGTAGCATCAGATTATAAACCAAAGGTGTAACCATTTATAAGGGAATGAATAAATTATGGCATATTAATGTAAAAGGTTTATATTTCATCACGAGAAATGACAAAATGGACTGTTTCAAAGGAAACTATCATGACCCTTATTATCATAAGGATAGAAATGAGCAGAACCAGCAGAACAATGTATATAATAATACCAATATTATAATATAACAGTATTGTAAATACAACCTGAAAGATTTAGGAATTCTGACCAACATAATGACCAGTCACAGTTCAAAAGACTCATGATGAAAAATGCAATCTTCTTCCAGATGAAGCTGACGGACTCAGAGTGCAGACTAAAACTTTTGATGTTTGTCTCTCTCTCTGTCTTTATGTTTCTATCTCCCTCTATTTCTCTGACTCTCTCTCTCTCTGTCTCTCAACAGCTAATGTAGCAAATTATTTTGCATGACTATACATATTTGTAATATGTTTTGTTTTACTTGCTTTCACAATGAGGGTAGGGGTAGGAGAGAGAGACAGAATTCAGAACTGAAAGTAAAATATAATTGAATTAAAAAGACAATAATACTATAAAGAAATATACTACAAATACTATAAATAAATACTATGTACATAAAGAAATATACCATAAAGAAAAACAACTATGAAGAACTTTAGGATGCTAAACAATGCAATGACAAATCACAGATCCAGAAGAATAAAGATGAAACACATTATGCATCTTTAGCCAGAGATGTGATGGACTTAAAATGCAGAAGACATACATTTTGGATACAGTAAATATGGGAATTTGTCTTGCTAAATTATGAATTGAACTATGAATATTTCTTATGAGCATTTTCTCTCTCTCATCAATTGCTGGGAGTAAGAAGGAGAGGTAAATATGAGGGAGACAGAGACAGAGACACAAAAAGAAAGAGATGGAGACAGGGGGAAAACATTTTCGTGGGTTGGTAAGGAAATTTGGGGGCCAGTGATATGGTTAATATCTTGGAACCTCTCCACAATATATCACATGGTTTTCTGTCTACTTTATGAGCTCTCAGGTACCATATAGTCTTGTTCTTTTGTACTATTCAGAACCTTTCATGAGATTCCATGAACAGTAAATGCACTATATATGGCTCACTACAAAACAAAACAATAAAACAAAACAGTACATCTCAAAATGCACTTTTTGATCAAACTTTGGTTGAATTAGCCTCCCCTCTCCCTTTAATCTCATCTGAGTGGCACTTTCTGCATTTTGAACATGTTGGAAGACAACTTTATTCTCAAGGTGTGTGTATGTGCATCTCCTAATCTCTTAAGGGCAGGGACCATGTCTTTCTTATTGCTTTTATATCCCCCATAGCACCCAGCACGAAGATGTGGGCACAGAAGGCAAATGACAAATGTGCTGTGATTGGCTCTTCACAGATCTCAATAAGAATACACCACTGAGAAAGGCCAAGGTGATTTTTTTTTCTCATTCCTGCCACAACTTTGTTAGAAACCTTGAATAGCAACAACCAAAAATATAATAATAAAATAAAAAAAAAAAACATAGCCCTAGTTGACAAGGAAATGGGAAGCTTGATTAATTTATGCCCGTAAAACGTTTTGAATACCTTAGGTTCAAATTACTGTTGGGCTTATTCTCAGCCTTACATAAATATTTGTACATGTAAAAATTCAGCACATTGACATTATTGAAATGGTTGCATGAAAACATGAGGCAAATTGACTTTGAGACAGGTGTTAGCAATCAGCCCTGGCTAAGAAAGTCCTTTGTCAACAGAGCAGCTACAAGTGGGGCTGCTAGTGTACAGAAATGGTGATCTGTGGGGTGGAAAAAATATTTGGATTCTATTCTCTATTCAATTCCCTTCATGTCTGTGGGGAGACTGTAACACTCGTATGCTTGTGGGTGGTCAGGAATAGGGAGAAAGAATTGGGCAGGCTCAGCTTATTGCATTCTGATCCACTAGAAGCTGGTTTCAGCTCAAATCAGGGTAAACAGGGTCACTTATTACTCCAAACCTCTAGTATGGATCAGTTTCAAAGCAGTGTCCTAAATATAAATGACTTTATTAAGCAATGGTATTGCTAGCCACAATCTAATTTTTAGAGATATAGAAATATCTTTTTAAAGCTAAAATAGTATATATGTTTGTATGTATATGTACAAACAACATAATGGAAAGAGAGCTGAATTTGTAATTGGAAGAGCTGGTTTCAAATCCTAGCTTTATTTTTTACTGCCTTTGTGACTATATCCAGATAGATGATGGATAGATAGATAGATAGATGACAGATAAATGACAGATATGTACATATGTATATATGTTTATATACACAGAAGTGCTATGAATATAACAAAGTGATTATAAATGCATTATTTCCTTTAATCGTCCCAACACTTTTATAAAGTATTATAATAAATAGCATGGCATGGTGGATAAAGGATCCTTTGAAGTGAAGAAGACCTGTGTGACCTGGGCAAGTCATCCATCCTCTCATTGCCCTAAGTAATCCACTAAAACTTTAAGTTACGCAACAGTTGCCAAATTCTATTAACGTAGGAAGTTTCTTCACCAGAGATTGTTTCCACCCATGATATCATAGTTCTGTACCAGGAAAAATAAATGACATTTTACACACACACACACACACACACACACACACATACACACACACATCACCTTAGGGTTTGAAATGCCTTATTACCAATTCCACGTAAGAGAGTACAACTATCCTTACTCCTCTTTGATAGATGAGAATACTGAGGCTCAGAGAGGTTAGTAGATTTATTTGCAATCTCATGGCTAATAAGAAGAACAAGGATTTGAACTGTTTTTCTGATTTTTGGTCCCAAAATATTATATTGTTCTCTAAATTATTACCATCAATGACAAACTCAAATAATCACTTTAAAATCAATATTGAAGGACCTTGAAATAATTCCACAAGGAATCTTATATGACGTACTCATTTTAGTTCAATCAATTGAAAAGTATTTATTAAATATGTATTAGAATTTAAAATACATTGAGCAAGGAAAGTGAAGACAGTTCTACCACTAAACAGTTTTGTAGCCTTGGTCAAGTCACTTAAGGATTTGGGTATCAATTTCCTCGTGTCTATGAGGACTTTTGATGAGATCTTTCAAACACCTTCTAACTTTTTTTTTAATATATAGTACAAGTCCTGTGGTTCTTTTCACTATACCACCTTTATGTATGAAGCTTACTTTCTATCTCCCTATTGAATAAGTATCTGCTACAGAAACCCAGTGACCATCTCAGATTGGCTTTGTCAAAAAGAAAAATAAAAGCACAAACAGTCAATTGTTTAAGTAATATAGACCTTCTGTTTGAAAAACATGTCATTTAGAAAGCAAAGAGGCAGTAACTTTCAATGACAATCTTCAAAAACTGTTTTTCAGAATGTGGGAGTTAGAGTACTTTAGAGTTCATAGGAAATGTAAATAAGACAAATTCAGTTTAAAATGTATTTTTTTACTGTCTCTATTTTCAAATGTGATGGAAAGTGATGTCATCTCAGAATGTGTTCCATTATGATCATTTTAATGCAATATTGTAGCAATTTAGTATAGCGGGTAAGTCTGCAAATGGATTGAAAAAAAAAAATCTTCAAATGCTTCTAGCCTGCCTAAAATAACTACTGTGGCAAGAAGACATGTCATGGCAGAAAATGTGGAATTCATAAACATTAATATAGAGTGGCAGTATGCCCACCTGGTATTGATTAATGCCAAAAATGTCTACTAAGGATATTTTCAGAGTTATGATTCCTAGAGGCTAAACTGTTTTAGTCTTCTATAACTAGCAGTGTAGCATGGTGGAAAGAGCAGTACATTTTGGACCCAGATAAATCCTACCTCTGTCCTTTGCTGTCTCTGTAGGCTATACGTATCTATATAGGTAGATAGAGAGGTAGATAGACATTCTTATAGATAGATATTGATGAACATATCAATATAGATATGATATAAACACATAGACATAGAAAGAGGTGGGTTAAATATAGATATATAGATATAAACATAATAGATACCGGGCATGTAGGTGGTGCAGTGGATGGAGAGCTAGGCCTGGAACCAGGAAGACTCATCTTCATGAGTTCAAATCTGGCCTCAAACACTTAACTAGCTATGTGACCCTAAGAAAATCATTTGACCCTGTTTGCCTCAGTTCCTCATCTATAAAATAAGCTGGAGAAGGAAATGGCAAAACCACTTTACTATCTTTGCCAAGAAAACCCCGAATGGGGTCACAAAGAGTTGGATACAACTGAAATGACCAAAAACAACAATGATACATATAGATATGCCTTAACCTCTTTGACTCAGTTTCATTTTTAATAGGAAGAGGGGATAAGACAAAATGAACTTTCAATTCATTTAGGGCTCTGAATTCCACTGAGTTAGACTACTAATTGTATTCATCACTAAAAGTTCTGATCTATTCCATTTGAAGATATGATGGACTGGGTACTAGACATTTGACATTTCATTTATTAGACAAAGGATTCATCTTAGAAAGGACATTTTTGTTTGACATTAAAGTTAATGGGATTATTCTCTATGGCCATGTAAACTCAGATGCTTGAATAAATGTTTGTTGAATTGAACTTCTAAGAAGTCAAATTGTATTGTCTGACCTCACTGTCCCTCTTTCATTTGTTCCGTCTGATTGCTAATTTCTTGCTGACAACTGACCCCTTAGCCTTTTAGAGCTCTTCATTTGTGTATGACCCTCACCACCATAATCACTCCTACTGAAATTGGCCCCAGATACACCACGCTATCCTTTCAGCATCATAGCAGCCTACACTTAGTAAAACGCTTGACCACAGCTTATTCCTAATGCTGAGATCAATCCCAGGTATGGCCAAAGGATCAGTACAGGATAGTATGTTATATATGGTAAGTGTTTAAGAAATATTTGGATCTTCCAATGGACCTTTTCACTACTTTTCCCATGAAACAAATGTAAAAGGAAGAATTTAAGCATCAATTTCCATTCCTAAATAAATTAACAGTTTCAAGAAAGAACACGTCTACACACTGGCTATTCAAGTGATTTTTGATTGTTTTTGTTAGTCTGTTGTTTTATTAACTGATTGCTATCATTTCTAATTGGTTGTCTAACTGAATTGAGCATAGTTATAATATGACTTCATATGAAAGGTGAAGCACAGAATCCAGGAAATCTTGCATAACTAGAAAAGTGGTTAGGGGAGGTTTCCATCTGAAATAAATGAATAATTTAGGCAAAGGTGATTTGGGACATAATTACTTAGATAACTGGCTGAATTCTGCATTTTATTTTCTATTGGTTGACATAGCCTCCATGTTTTACAAAATGATGTGAATAATTTCTCTTCAGAAATGTTACTTATTTTATTAAATCTTTCAAGTTCCTTTAATCTCTTTCCTCTGGGCCCTCCATTCACCCATGCAGATCCCAACCCCTTTGACCTTAGTTGAGTCTGCATGAGTTAACTTGGCCTTGGCAACCTTCTAGTAGGAAGTCTTTCTCCATTTATCTAAATTTGTTTTTGAACAATACAGTGTTTCACTGGTTCCTAGTGAAACTGCTTTAGCTTAGTAGAGCCCATGAATCATCTCTACTCAACTGGCATTAATTAAGTGACTACTATGTGACAAACATTCTCCTAGGTGCTAGGGATAGGGGTGAAAATAAAACAGTTCCCTTGCTCTAGCTTACATTCTACTGGAGCATATTACAGCATGTATACATATTGGTCAATTCAAAATATTTACAAAGTAATTTTGTGGCACAGGACCAACAAGGTTATCAGGAAATCCCTGTTGTAGGAGGTGGCTGTCTGGGCTGCCTGGAATGAAGCTAGAGATTTTAAGAGGCAGAAGTGAAATTAAAATGCATTTCAAGTATCACAGGCAATGTGTGTAAATGAATGGAGACAGGAGATAGAAAGTTTGTTGTTGTTGTTGCTATTTGTTTTTTATGAAAAATGGAAAGTAGGCTACTTATGTGGGAACAAAGAATACATGATAAGAAGGGAGATGAAACAATTTTGCAAAGATAGATTGTACTTAAATGGTGAAGGCTTTTAAATGCTAAAAAGAGAAGTTTGTATTTTATTTAAGAAGTAACGGGTTTTTTTAAAAAAAATAGCTTGTTTTATTCTATAAATTAAAAATAAATCTTTTTTTAAAAAAAAGAAAGAATCAGGAGGCATTGTTGTTCTTAAAGAGTGAATGGCATGGTTAGATCTATGCTTTAGTGAAGGTTCACTACTCTAGGGATCTGGCACAAATCTATCCATTTATGAAGCTCTCTTTAGAACTTTTATGCAGTTCAAGTCCATTTTCAAGTGCATTAGTTTACATATAATGTATCCACATAAATATATACCCATAAGAAAAAAAAACCATCCCCAACAGGTATTTAATCTGAAATATTTCTGAAAGTCCACTTTCCTGTGACAGTGGAAAACCTCATAGGTTTTCAGAGCAGGAAGGACTAATTCCCTGGAGAACCATTATTTTTTTTTCCTTGCCAAAGACTGCTAATACAATTTCCTCACTTGGCCCAAAAGATTCATGTCATGTGAGCATACCACTTAAATCATTCTAGATCTCTCTTTGTCTCCCCTTACCCCAATGTCACTCTCCCTCATGACTCCATGAGCAGCTATTTGGGAGCAGCTATTTGGGAAAAGACAATGAACCCTCTTTCCTGTGGCCTTATTTATTTTACCTTTCTGGACTCCATATATCAATTAACCTTGGCTTCTATTTGTTCCATAATCCTTACTGTCATGGTAGCATAGGGGACCTAGTACCACCTTTAGAGATGCTATTATTAGCATTCTCAGGAAGCAAATGAGAAAAAAATAAAAATGTTTCCACACAATGAGATAGCTATTATCACATCCATTGCTCCCAAATGTTCAGTTGGTGAGAAAATAGACTTTTGAGTGACTTTTCCTATTAAGAAATATAACTATATTTTGAAGAAGGCAGTGTCATATAATCAAAAGATAAGTGAAATTGGAAGTAGGAGACCTGGGTTCAAGCCTTCCTTTAGTTATTTTGTGAGTACATAACTGAGCAATTCATTTGAATGTGCTGATCTTTATTTCCTTTTCAGTGAAGTAAGGGTGATAATCCTGGCAGTTCTCTACCTCACCAGGTCATTGTGAAGCAAGTGATTTGTAAACACAATCCTATGCTTTAGGAAAATGAACAGTTTTTAGGAAAATACCTTCTTTTAAATTCATAATACCGTGAGCTTTGAAGCTGACCATATATAAACCTTATTGTATCAAAGTCATTGTACTACAGGATTACTGATTACTCCAGTTCTAGGCTAGCTGATTGTCTAAAATAGGGTACACTTTTCTTCCACTTTATATGTGAGCTCAGGGGACAGTATTACATGGGGACATGTTTAGGACTTGACATTTGGAATGGCAGATGGATTGGAAAAGCATTTGCCTGTGGGAGTTAAATGGCATGATCAACCCCCTTGAATCTTGATGCAATTTTCAATTTGGAATGCTCAAGATTATGGGATTTGGGTGCATTGGAATAAAAGCCACTCACATTTCTTCAGAGTTTGACAATTTATAAGGAGCTTTTCCTGAAACAACCCTGTGATATAGATAACAACAACTTATAACCCTATAACACCTTAAGGTTTACAAATCACTTTCCTCACAGCAACCTTGTGGTCTTGGTAGAGAGAATATATTATCCCCTACTTTTTTTCTGAAAAGGAAAGTAAGGCTTCAAGAGAGGTAAAATAATTTGCCCTACCTATGCCATAAGCTATTAAGTGATAGAACTTGAGATTTAATTCAGTTTCCCTTACTCCAAGAACAAAGCTATTTCCATTGTCCCATCTTAAAGTATTATCATTGCCATTTGCCAAGGAGGAAACTAGAGCTCAAAGAGTCTGAGTGACTTGTCTTGGTAATATGATGAGCAAATTTTGGATCTGGGATCAAATCCAGGTCTGCTCTAGCATCATCTCTTTATCAGGATTGCTTTTGATTTCTTTTGGGTGCAGGCCTAGTAGTGGCATGGCTGGATCAATATGCATAGTTTGTTAAGTTTTAAGGCATAGTTCCAAATCTTTCTAGAATGACTCCATCACTTCACAACTATGTCAATAGTGGAGTAGTCTATTTGTTTTCTCACAGCCTCTCAAACATATCTATCTATCTATCTATCTATCTATCTATCTATCTATCTATCTATCTATCTATCTATCTATGTTTTCTCTTTCGTCATCTTTTCCATTCTGATAAAAGTGAGATAAAACCTTAAAGTGGTTTAATTTGAATATCTGGAATTATTAGGGATTTAAAGATTTTTTTTCATATGATAGTTAAATTTTCTTCCTTTGAAAGGTTTCTTTCAAATCATTTGACTATTTATCTATTGGGGAATGTTTACTCATCATATTAATTGGAATAATTTTCTTGTATGCCTTAGAAATTAGATATTTATCAGAGGTATCTGTTGCCCAGTTACCTATTTCCCTTCTATTTTTTGTTTTAGTTTTTTTATAGAAAAACTTTTCAATTTTGCATAATAAAAATTGTGTATTTTGAATAATAAAAATTTCAATTACCTTGTGTAATCCTATCACTTGTATAATCATGAACTCTTTCTCTGTTCATCTATATGAAAGGCAATCTCTTCCTTGATCCTCTTATGTGTTTACAATGTGACCTTTCAAATCTAGGTCATTGGTTACGTATACATTTGGAGTTTATCTTGGTGTATGGTGTGGCATATTGTCCCAAAACTAATCTCCATCAGGCTGCTGTCCAGCTTCTCAGAATTATTTTTTATCAAATAGTGAGTCCTTCCCCCAGTAACTTGGCTCTCTGTGTTTAGAAAACACTATGTGACTATGTCGGGGTTTATATTTGTTTTGTTTTCTTTCACTTCTATGTGTTCTGTACCCAACTGTTAACTTTACTTCTTTTTTATTTAACCAGTATTATCAGAATTACAGTTGGACTAAAATAATAGGAGTTAATCCTATAGATAATGGTTCATCCTTGAGCTTTCTTAGAATGAATGTGAATATATGATCTTGGTAGAAAAGACATTGCTAATTTAATTAAAATGAAACTTAAAGAGGGAGGGGAGGAAATTAATCAGATCTACTTTACTCAGGATGGACGTATGTCATGAGAGTTTTTCTTTCCCTACCTATATCAAGGCTGGATCAGAATAACAGAGTTGAACATGAATTCAGAGATCATCTAATCCAAAGGTTCTTAAATTTTGGGGGTTATGAACCCTTCTGCCAGTCTGGTGAAGGCTATGGATGCCTTGTCAGAATGTTTTAAAGGCATAAAATAAAATATATAGAATTACAAAGTAAACTAATTACAATGAAATCTCTCTCTCTCTCTCTTCACCCCCCATACATACATACATACACACCACACACCACACACCACACATACACACAAATACACATACACATACACTCAACATGGATACCATGTTAAGAAATTTTTATTGACTCCAACCCAGAGCCCAACAGAATCCCTTTCATACCATCCCTTCAATGCTGTTTACTAGCTTCTACTTGAAGGGACCTTCACAGACATTTATAGGAATTGTTTTATGCATGTAGTTACATGGTTGTTGACAGAAATGATATCAAAATCAATAACCACTAAGGCTTAAGTCTACCACTCTTCTGAATCTGTAAGAAAAAAAATCAAAACACAACAAACAAAAAATACACCCTACGGACTAACTACTCTACTTCCTCTCTTCTACTTCAAAATAAAGTCCCCAAGATCACTAGGGAAACTGGCATTGTAATTGATGAAATGCGGGAGAGGAGAGGGCTACTTGTCTGCCTGTCTCTTTCAATGGTAAAATGTAAAATATGTTAGCAGTCCTGGGTTAAAGGCCAGACTCTGCCAATTGCTGTCTGTGAGATCTTGGTTGAGTGACCTTGCCTGTTTTGACCTCTTGTTTAGTTGTTTCAATCATGTCCAACTCTTTTTGACTCGATTTGGGGTTTTCTTGGCAAAGATACTTGAGAAAGATATGATTTCCTTCTCCAGGTCATTTTACAGATGAGGAAACTGAGGCAAATAGTATTAGGTGACTTGTCAAGGGTCAAACAGCTAGTAATTGTCTGAGACAAGATTTGAACTGAGGAAAATGAGTCTTCCTGACTCCAGGCCTAGCACTCTATCCGATGCACCACCCCTTAATTGTAAAATGAGGCAACTGGATTAGACCACCTCTAATGCAGTCCTTCCAGCTTTAACATGCATGTGACAGGAAAGACACAGTGCTATGATGCAGCCCATTCCATTTTTTTAATACCTCTGTTTAAAAAAAAAAAAGTATTTACTTATAGGGAGCCAAAATACTCCTCACTATATTTTCTACCCACCAGTCCTAGTCTTTCCATATAGGGTCATCTAATATATCATTCCATGTTAGCACTCTAAATACTTGAAGACAACTCATATCTTTCCTTAGTCTCTTCTTCGAATAAACATCCATAATTCTTCTACAGTATGGTTTTCCCTATCTCTGGTTATCATCTTCTGGACCCTCCCCAAGCTGTACATGTCCTTTTTTTTTTTTTTTAATTTTTCCCCCTAGGCAATGGGGCTAAGTGACTTGCCGAGGTTCACACAGCTAGTAAGTGTCAAATATCTGAGGTCGCATTTGAACTCAGTTCCTCCTGATTCCAGAGCTGGTGCTCTATCCACTGTGCCACCTAGCTGCCCCTTCTATTTCCTTTCTAAGATGTAGCACCTGGAACTGGACACAGTTTTTCAAACATGATCTGACTAGGACTGAGTGAAAAGTATTTTTACACATCTGAGATGGCAACATTACAAATAACCTTTCTTGTTAGGATAGTAAATATGTCCATATATATTGCCCCTAGAGAAACATATAAGCTGAAAAATAAGCCAATATTTTAGGTCACTTCTAAATTCTTCCTCCTCTCTGTCCTCTCTCTAGCAGCACTGGATAGCTTTTTGTGGACTAAGGATTAGCAATTTCTCAAGAATGGTATTTAAAATCAGAAGGGAGTTTCTGTTCCTCATTAATTTGATGAAGCTTTTCAACATTTATTTTTTTTAAATGCGCCTGATCACATTTTCTTTACTAGTTCCCATCTTCCAGAGAGGGAACTAGTCTGGGAAACAAAAGATGATAGAACAGTGTGGCCTAGTGGATAGAGTTTTGGAGTCAGGAAGACCTATGTTCAATTTCTGAAACTAACATTCACCAGCAGTGGGACCATAGATAAGTCATTTGATCTCTCTGAACCTCAGTTTACTAATCTGCAAACTAGGCAGACTCATGCCTGTAATTCAAAAGGTTACTGAGGCTCAAATGAAATAATACACGTGAAGTGCTTTTACAAATTTTAAAACTCTATGTAAATACTAGATATAATTAACATGTGAAAGTCTCATTTGGATTTAATCAAATTTAGGATTTTTTAAAAAATTAATTTCTCCTTTTCTATTCACATTGTAACTATTAAAATGAATATTTGTATAAGGGCTTAAAATTACATTGCTTTCCTCTCTTGTCAGGTCTCTATTTAACTCTCCATCTCTTCTCTCACCATCACTTCCTCTCCCCTTCTAACACAGCTAGCTTAGTTACTTCACACCTTATTTTCCTCCTTTTCAGTTAGGAAGATGAATTCAGAGCACAATATAATTCATTTTGTTACCCTATTATTATGTAATCAATCCTGTGGTGTGTCCAGAGAAAGATATAATTAGAAGTAAGGCATCTTTCACAAACTCTAGTTCTGTATCTGTACCTGCAAAATGATCTCTTCCTCTTGATTACCTGTAAGCATCTCAAACTTAACATACCCCAAACAGAGCTCATAGTCTTTAGTCTGGGATCTGCTTGTTCTTTTGATTTCACTGTGCTTCCTGTAATACTCCACTCCCTAACCTCACTCACTTACAAACAAAACCTTAGTGTTATCTTTTAGTCTTTCCTCCCCTTTGCCTTTCGTATCTTAGTAAGTCCCAAGTCCAGTTGATTTTATCTTTGAAATGCCTTATACATCTTTGACTTCATCTTTTTGTCCACTGCCATTACACTGTTCCTGGCTCTGATTACCAAACACCTAGACTACTGTATCTACCTCCTAACAGGTCTTCTTGCATCTACTTCATTTCCACCCTATTTCCTTCCATTTGTCCTTTATACTACTGCCAATTTAATCTTTCCTATGTTCATATTTGATCATGTTCCCACTCTGCTCAAAACTCATCCATGTATCCCTGTGAACCACTAAATATCATCCGGATACTTCAGTTTGGTGTTCAAAGCCCTCCAAAAATCGAACAGTACCCTACTTCTTAGCCTTATTTCACACACTCTCCACATTTGTTTGCTATGCTCTCACCTATGTGAATTACTTACTGTCTATCCCCCAATATGCTTTCTGTACTTTTCTGCCTTTGTGAAGAAGCTTAGGCCTAGAAAGAAGTCACTGGTCAAAGTCACATAGCAAGCTAACTGCAGGGCTTGGAATTAGAAATAGGTCTTCTTCTAGTACTGGGCAATGTGGAATAATACCAGTGGGAAAAGGAAGACTTCCTTGCAAGTTTTTTTTTTTTTCCAGTATCATGAATCAGAAGCAAGATATGATCTACATTCCCTACCTCATGTTGAATGCTGAGGTTAGACAATGATCTGGGTAATGAAAGCTGTGTACATGGTCTTCAAGTTCATATAAATTCCATGTGAATTTTTTTTTTTTTTGCTAAACATGTTACCTATGGATAGTCTACATCCAACAATATAGCTGAACAGGCTGTGACAGTGGAAATACAGTGATTGAAACCTGTTGCTGATTTCAATCATTGCAGAACCTGAAACTCAATATAACAATTCTACTATCCTTTATTAAGCACCCCTTATATTCAGACAAATGTGATCAGAACTGGGGGAGATATGTAGCTTTCCTCTCTATTCTTAAGGAACTTGGAGTCTAAGAAGGACAATTGGATACATGGATAGGTAACTATAACATATGATGAGCATGATTATGATGATGATGAATATGTGAATAGAGGTGATACGGAATAGAGAGTGAATAGACAGTTAGCCTAAGGATAAGAAGACCCAGGTTCTAGGGTGGGGAAACTGTGCCTTTGAGGGCACATGTGGCCCTCTAGGTCCTTACGTGCAACCCTTTGACTGAATCCAAACTTCACAGAACAAATTCTCATAAAAGGATTTGTTCTATAAAACCTGGACTCAGTCGAAAGGTTGCACCCAAGGCCCTGGAAGGCCACATGTGCCCTCAAAGCCACAGGTTCCCTACCGCTGACCTAGGATTAAGGCCTTGCTCAGATACCTATTAGCTGAGTCACTTTCAATGGAAATAGGCAACTCTCCAAAAGCATAAGTCACAGATCCCTTGCCCTCTGCACTGGCAGTTTCCTACACCATTGAAAGCACAGATTTGGTTCCCAAACAAAATAATCCTAATAATGGGATTTAGATCTGAAAGGAACCTAAGGATTTGTCTACTACAACCTCTTCATCTTACCATTGAGCCACCTTGTGCCCAGATAAGTTAAGAAATGTGTCTAAGGTTGTGCAACTTTTCATAACTAAGCAGCAGAACTGGGTTTCAAACTTACATCTTCTGTTTCTAAATTCAATGGTTTCTCCACCTTACCCCCCACAATGTGGCCTCCCTGCATTAGAGAGGTACAGAATAAAATGATCTCTGAGAGTTCTGTTTCCTAATTATAGTTTTAAATTAAAAGGCTTAACCATATCTAAATCTTGGTAAAACATTCCCAAGACCATGACTGAATAATATTCTTTTATCATGTCACAAAGGGAACCCACTCATTACCTATTTATTTTAGCACATCTTTTTGGTTCCATTGAAACAAATGTTATCTATAGACAATGAAGAAAGATGGCTTGAGTTTCAAAAAAGGTCAGTCAATTTGGTTAGTTCCTTTTTCCATTGGGTCATTTATCAGGTCCTTCCTGCCTTGACAGCAGCAAAGTTTGGGATATCCTGTCACTTCTCACTGATTTTTTTGGTCTAACGTGACATTTATTATTCTGATGCTCTATATTTCATTTTGACTCAGCTCCTTAAATCACTCAGGAGGAGCTGCAGTGACTCTCACTCACTGCTGTCCTAAAATTAGTGCTTTTCAATGAATGCCATTCTTTTCCCTCATTTGATCCCAAGATATTAAAAGAAAACATATTAGAGGAAAGGGGTAAAAACATTTTTCAAATACAAACAAGCTATTTTCAGCATTATTAAATATTCTAATAGCACTACTCACAAAAGGTAGTGTCTATACAAGCGATACTTTTCAAGGCCTTCCACTGTATATTTTCACTCATTGGTTATTTCTTCATGTTATCTCAATGCCCTCCTGAATAAGGGGATTTACTAATAAGCCCTCACTAACAGTAAGCCTCTGAATGTTCCAAGTATATGGGCAATCTGGAATGTAAATAGGCAGAAGAGGTTATCACAATGTCACAAGGCTCTTTTGAGCACGTACAGAAATAATATTTTGCTGCTGAGATGAGCGAGTTGCTGTCTGAATACTTTTGAGAATGACATGGATTTTGTTCCTTAGCGTTTCTAGTCATGGAAACTATGACTGGGGATTAACACGACCACTACCAATTCCACGTGACACCTTTGTACTGTCCTCTGGTTACAAATTGTTTTGTATACTTTATCTAGCTCAATGCCAGGTCCCAACCACACTGGCCATATACCTCCAGCTCTGCCACCTGAAATCAATTTCATTTTGATCATCATCTCTACTCCCTCCCCATGTGAGAATGAGACAACCCAATGGAACCACCCTGACTTTGATAGGACAGATTTGGCCTTATTTTGCTCAGATCTGGGTCTCTACCTTATTTTTATAATGTCTCCAGCCATGTCACAGGTAGTATGGGAACTGTCTTAATTGTTTTTGTTCATATCTCTAATGCTTAATGTAGTGCCTAGAACATAGTAAGCAGTAAATAAATATTCTATCTTTACATCTTTCTATCTATCATCTACATTTCTAGCTCTTTTGAACCTAGTGAGGTGAGAAATTATTCAATATATTAAGGATCCATGAATTCATCAGTGTGATTCTCCTTTTATTACTCAATAAGAATTATAAGTGGCTACTATGTACCAGGCATTGTGCATGTTAAAATGGATGATGGTAAGGTAATATTATAGGTTATGGGTCCCTAAGTTGATATCTCTTCCCCCAAAAATGTTGTAAGCTCACAGAGGGTAGGGAAACTGTTTTATCAAAAATGTATACTATTTTGACTCCTCCATTCCCTCCAACTCTAAAGATAGTACTCTGTATGAATTAAGCTGTAATAAGGGCACCATTGCCCTCTAAGTTTCATAGGCTCACAATTAACTCCTCACTCTCTTCCCTTGCCCATATCTAAGCCCTTGCCAAGTCCTGTAGGCTCTACCTTCTCAGCATCTCTCATATATTCCCCAGGCATTTATCACCTCACTCCTAGAATGTTTTAATAGTTTTCTTTATGGTCTGCCTGACTCAAGTCTCTCCCTATTCTACTTCTTTACGTACTCAGCTGTCAACATGATCTTCTTAAGATAAATCTTACCATGTCATCCCCTACTCAATAAACCTTGGTGGCTCTTTGTCAACTCCAGGATCAAATGAAAAATTCTGTATTTGACTTTTAAAATCTGTCATAGATTGGCCTCTTCTTACCTTTCCAGTCATTTTTTTTCTTATGTTTTCCTCCTCTCCACATACTCTACAATGAAATCTAGTGACGCTAGCCTCTTTGTTCTACTTCACACAAGACAGTTCATTGCCTGACTGAATTGTTTCTTTTTGTCCCTATGCCTGAAATGCTCTCCCTCTTCATTTCTGCCTCTTGGCTTCCCTGAATTCCTTCAAGTCTCAGCTGATACCCCATCTTTTGCAAATAGGCATTCCTGGTCTCCCTTAGTGCTAAGCCCTTGCCTCTGAAATTACCTCCCATTTTATTGTATATTTCTTTTCTGTACATTGTCATTTGCATACTGTCTTGTTCAATAGAAGGTGAGTTCCTTGAGGTCAGATACCATATGTTTTCCTTTCTTTGGATCCCTAGTGCTTAGCACAGTGGCTGGCTTTAATAAATGCCTGTTCACTAACTAACCAACTGTTGAATAAATGAAGGAATGAATGAGAGAATTATTATCCCTGGAAGTCTTCTTAGGGAATAATCTTCATGAGTTGCTGTGGCCAAAAATATTCATCCCCTTCTGGTTAGCCTTCTGGTGATGTGCATTTCTGTTTCCCAAATAACAGAAAATTTGCTGGGCCTGTTCTTGAAGCATTTCTAACTTGGATGGTTTTACCAGAGCATAGTCTCCACAGACATAAACTTCAAGAACCCACAGTATTTCTAGGACATGATGGGACATTATGATAAAAAGTAAACTTCTAATTATGTTAGTGTTATATGTATAAATATATATTCATACATACATATGTTATATATTAGAAACTTTACTTTCTAGGATAAATATTAATCAATATTACTAGTGTATATATACATGTATACATATTAAAATAAGAAGTTTTACTTCTACCATTTATATACACATATATGTATTTATTTTCTACATCAAATATGTTGATTATATAGATATAGATGTATATGTGTATACTGATACATACCTATAGGTATGTATATATGTATATATACATATATATATTAATCCACTATCATTATATGTATGTATAAACATACATATAAGCCTGTTTATATATGTTTATACAGATATATAAAACCACTACTTGTTTTATTGCATCATATCCCATTATATCATATTATATTACATACAGTGTGGAATGATGGATAGAGCGTCCCTTAAATCTAGGATAGACTGGGTATAAGTCATTCCTCTGACATATACATACTAGTTGTGTGACTCTGGACAAGTCATATAATGTCCCAGTGCTCTAGGCAACTAAAACAATAAATTGCAGTGAAGGTACCAATCTGCATTGGTAGAGGAGATTTCTTCACTTGAGAATTTCCTATACTAATAAAACTACAAATCATATTTTATGTATTATATTGTAATGTCTAATATATTATGTACTATTTTAAAGTAAACGAAGTGCCTTATTTCTATTATTTGATTGGTATCTGAAGTCCCTTCCACATCTACAGCTATGAAACCAAGATATTGACAATTCCACCATGGTTTAAATATGGCAGTTATGATAATTTTTCCCTTTGCTTATCACAAACTGAAGTATCACAAAGTGGGAAAAGGGAAGGGAGGGGGTTAGGAGATCTCATCAACAGAAACTGGGATTTGAGCTGAGTCTTCAAGGAAGCCAAGAAAGGCAGACTCCAGAAGTAAGAAAGGTCATTACAGGCAAGGAATTGAGTGATGGAATAGCCTATTCAATGGCCAGCAAGAAAACAGTTGTTGCTGAACTGTAGCTTACAAAAAGTGGAGTAAAATATGAGAAAATGTATGAAGTTGTAAACAGCTTCAAATGCCAAATGGATAATTTTCCATTTGATCCTGGAGATAATAGATAGTCATTGTGGTTAATTGAGTGAGGATGGTAGGAAGGGTGATATTGCCGGACCTGTACTTTAGGAAGATCACTTTGCTGAAATCTTAACTTAGTTGAATCATAGTGAGGAGAAATTTAAGGAAGGGAGACCAAGCAGAAAAAGGGTATTATAATAATGAAGGCCCAGGCAATGAGAACCTACACCAGATTAGATCTATTATATACCTCGTACTAGATTGAAAGCTCTTTGAGGGTTGATCTGGTATTTTCTAAACTATGTATCTCTTTCATTGTCCCACACAAGGCCATTTTTACAATAGGTACACAATAAACATCATTCCATTGAATCTAACTGAACCAAAATATGGAGGCAATTCCTTGGCACCACAGAACAGCCGCCAAGTACACGAACATCACTTCCCTGCCCAATCACAACTGTTAATGAAGATCCCAGAAATGAAGAAGAGACATTGTGATACATAGACTGACAGCCTGGGGTAGTGGAAATAATGTTGAAGTTAGAGTTAGCAGAGTTAGATTTGAGTCCTGATATCTAGGATTTATAGATGTTTCAATGTAAACAATTCACTTAACTTCCTACTTTATCCAATTCTCTCCTCATACTTTGTGATCCAGTGACACTGGCCTCCTTAACTTCATCTCCTGACTCCGGACATTTTCACTGGATAACCCCCATGCCCAAAACGCTCTCCCTCATCTCTCCCTCCTGTCTCCTGTGGCTTCCTGAGAATGTCAACTAAAGCCCTATCTTCTACAGAATGCCATTCCCAGGCTTCTTTAAACTTAATGTCTTCCCTGTGACAATACCTCAAATTTACTTTGTATATATCTTGTTTGTGTGCTGTCTCTCCATTGGATTGTGAGCTCCCTGAGATCAGGGTTTGTTTTTTTGGGGGGGTTGCCTTTATTTGCACCCTGAGCACATATCACTGTGTCTTGCATATAAGTAACCCCTTAATAAATACTTATTGACTTGACTTGGCACCTTCTCTGAATCTAGTTTCCTCTTCTGTACAATAAAACTACTAATACTCATTGCTACCTTTTCCATGGTATTATCAAGCAGAATTGCTTTGTTAACCCTAAGTTTTCTAATTTTGTTAGTTGGAAGGAAGAAAACAAGCATTTATTAAGCATCTACTATATGTTAGGCACCATTCTAAGCACTTTAAAAATATTTTATTTGATCCTCACAGCAACCTTTGAAGATAGGTCCTATTTTCCCCTTATTTTATAGTTGAGGAAATTGAGTCAGACAGAGGTTAGGTGACTTGCCCAATGTCATACAGCTAAAAAGTGTCTGAGACCAGATTAGAACTCAGGTCTTCCTGACTCCAGGCCCAGGTCTCAATATACTGTGCCATTTAGTAGGGAGAAAGTGGAGGAGAAGATGAATGGGAGGTATGAAAATATTTTAACCTTTGATTAAACTACCCAGATGAATTGAGTCATTTCAATTCATTAATTCAAACATTTAACTTCTATATACTATGATCAGAGCACACTATGCATCAGATCACTGACATAATTAAACCAAAAGAAGTAGGTAATAGGGCATTCTTTGTGGCTTTTCCTGTTTAACTTCTGCCAGTCTTTGTGCAATGGTAATCAATAAACCAATGAGTATTTATTAGGTGTCTAGTTTGTGCCTGGCACTGTATTCCACATTAGAGATACAAAAAAACAAAATGAAATAGTGCTTGCCTTCAGGGTGTTTGCCTTGTTTTAGGTGGGGCAACATGTCCATAAACAAATCTAGACAAAATACAGGCAATAAATACAAGGGAATTTGGGGAAACAAGGCACTGGCAGTGAAAGGCATCAGGCTAGTCTAATGTAGAAGGTAGCACTCGAGTCGATCTTTGAAGGACCCCAAGAAGTCTAAGAAGTGACAGTGAGGAAGTGTATTATAATCATGGGAGACAGCCTGTGCGAAGGCACAGAGATAGACGATGGAACATCTCGTGGGAAGAACAGCAAGACAAGCAGGTTGTGTGGGCACATTGTGTCTGGATAGTTTGTCTGAATGGTTTGACAGTGACAAAGATAGTTCATGGAAACCAAGGCCCTTGGAAAAGAATGAGAGTAGGTTTGATTTTCCTGTCATCTTACTTCTCTCTGAGCATCTGCAGTCACTTTTTTTTTTTTTTTTTGTTCAACCGACTCAAGGATTGTCCTTGTGGAAGAGGGTAAACGGAGCAGGGTGAGAGTGAGGAGGGGTATAGACAGACAGTACTGGTGGCTCAAAAAGGCAGCTGGTAGAACTGAAACTGAAAGAAGTGTTGAAAGTTGCTGAATTCAGCTATTTGTCCTCTGTTCCTATTGTCCATATCTTCCAATTAAAGACCTGTGACTTCAAATGCACCTCCATTTGGCTTAATCCCTTTTTGGGTCTTTGCTGATTTGTGCATTGACTATCTATTGGACTAATAAACTATCTAAAGGGGAGCTCAAGCTGGTTTCTGTACCCAAACCTCCCCACAATAACAAGTTTCTTCTTGCTCATGCACCTCTTTGCTCAAGCACCACCATAGAGGGCAGCTGTATTTCACAAGTGGCAGACCCCTTTCTTGACATGGTGGCAGGATGGTCAGGGGGTGACCTGAATCATTACCTTAGCTACTCCTAGTTCCCTCATAGGTACTTTCCCTACTACTTTAGATTTTGCCCCTATGATTTATACAACATGTACATATCTATCCGAGTAGACTCTATCCTTAGACAATGGCCAAGATTATTCAATCTCTGGAAAATGTTTTTAGGTACACAAGAGATTATGACATATTAGACCTTCAGTAACTTGTGTTTTTCTAAGACATCTTATACACTGCAAGTAAACATGAATAAATGCATATGAGCATATATTCACATGAGAGTGGGGATATAATGAAGATAGTCCACACATGTGGGTGTACATATGTTTTGGAAAGGATCTACATCTATGAATTTATGAGTGACAGGAAATGTTAGTGTGTAAACTCCCTCCACTGATACACAGTGGTGTGTGTGTGTGTTCGTGTGTGTATATATATATATATATACACATGAAAACTTAGGTTTATTTCTGTAAAAGAACTTGACTAAATTGCATAAAAAAAGGCAAATATATTACCTAAATATAACTGAAAAAAGAAGGCAAAGAGATAAGTTGGTCCCTAATTGTGATATTCAATCCCATTATATCTTAATGACAAGCAGTAATGATCTCAATAAACTAAGAAAATCTAAGTTTATCACTTAGTTACCCAAATGTGTCTTTTTAGTTGAGAATAAAATTATAAATACATTCTTAATTAATTTTCTAATAGGAACTTCATCTAAGTTCATTTTTAATCCTGTGAGTGAATATGGATACACAGATATTCATATATATACACTTATGTATATAGATGATAGATGGCATATATGTATGCATACAAGTCATATCTTTAAAATTTAAAAGTATGGGAGCAGCTATGCGGTGCATAGAGAGAGCACCGTCCCTAGAATCCGGAGGTCCTGAGTTCAAATCCGGCATCAGACACATAACATTCACTAGCTGTGTGACTCTGGGCAAGGAACTTAACCTCAATTGCCCTCACTAAAAATAAATAAACAAACAAATAAATAAATAAATAAAATATAAAAGTATTCTCTGATTTTTAAGGCACTATTCAGAATGGTAATTATCATTTAGGAAAGAATAGGAAAAATTTTTCACAATATCCAAACTTCTGGCCCCTAAATATTTGGTTTCTTTGTTAAGCCTCTCTTTGCTGAAACTGGGCTGTTTAGATATTGTCAAGTAAGATCTGCACAAATTCAGGGAAAGCCTTAATTCAAGACTTAAGAACTGCTAACTCTTTTCCTTCAGAAAAGCAACAAACATACACACTTTACTAAATTGATGTATAGTTGGTTAAAAAAAATAAATCTCTTTCCTTCTGTTTTAAAGAAAAAATTATGACCATTTGCAACTCAATAAAAATGTCAAAATAACTTCATTAAATTTTAATTTTTTCACTTCAAGTTTGCCCTGAAACAATTGTTTCTGAACTTTTTAACTCCTGCTTGCCAATTATTACATGGGCTGATCTATTTTTAAACTCCTCAATGTCTACACGGGAGCCTTAACCAACACCTGGTATGACGAAGGTTATCGTGACCACAATATTTTCTCTGTTTACTTGGAACCCTCCATGCTGTTGTAAAATAACTATAATTACTCTTATCAACATGTCCCTATGTCAATTCTATAAGGGAGAAAGTGTAAATTTTATTATATCTATTTTTTTAATAAATGAGGTAACTGAGGCAATCTCAAAGTGGTTACATAAATTGTCCAGGACTGTGTGGCTAGGAAGATCAGATCCAGAACTTACAACTATGTGCTTTCAGATTCTGATAAAACTGATTCAGTCATATATCCCTATTCATAGTCAGAGCATATAAAGAGTGGAAAGTACCTTAGCAATCTGGTGTATCTGGTCCAACTTTCATACATTTTAAAAATGAGCAAATAGAGGCCACAGGGAAATAATATGTCTTTCCCAAGGTCATACAGCTGATTAGTAAGTTGAAGTAAAAATGCAATTTCAAGAGCATTTTTTGCCAGGTCCACTTACCTGTTTCTGGTTCAATGGAAAAATACGGTTGTCCTTCCAAGATACTATACACCAACTTTGCACTGTTTCCATAAACAGGATCATCGGCATCAGTAGCTGTTACGTTGGTTACAGATGTACCTGATTGAAAAGAAGATATTAATTAACACCTTATTCTTAGTCCAAAAAATAAACTTTATAATCCATCACACAGGTTTTGAATGTGTACAGAAGTACATGTGAGAAAAAAAAAAAGGGGGAGAAGAGGGGAATATCTTAAAAAGGAAGAATAATGATCTCCATATAACTAACAAAATGCTAACCTTTGAGAGAATAAGTCCTGCCAGACTGGAGGAATGTGTAAAAGCAAATCCTCTTTAGCATCTGCATTATTTAAAAAGATCCTTTGTAGCTTGCATTCAAAAGGAACTATTGGATCCATATGGACTTTAAGAATATGCAAAGAATCTTATCAAAAGAATATGAAACACATGGTTAATAATGCAACATGATATGCTGTCTTTGAGTTTTACAAAAGCATGTCTGAAAGAAGCTGGAAAACTTTGCCACAGGCCTCCTATAGCCCAATATAACCATTTGGAAGGATGGTCACATATTTAACCTTACCAACCTGTAATTGCACTAATATCTAAAACTCAAAACCTTGAAATTCAGCGTTCCACCTACAGGGGTCTGTTGTTCCACTTCTTAAACTTTCTTTGTCATACAAGTCTAATCCTTTTCTTGAATCTTTGGTTGCCTCAACCCATCCTTAATCTCTCAGTCCTTTTCAATCAATCAGCAGCTGTTTATTACATGCCTACTAAGTGCCAGGCATGGTGCTAGGAACTGAAGATATAAAGGAAAAATGAAACAGTCCCTCTCCACAAGGAACTCCCATGCTATCTGAGGAGACAGCATATACACGTATAAGCTTATACAAAATCTGTACATTTTTTTAAAAGAATAGTTATACAGGAGGAAGACTTTGGCAGCTAAGGGCTCAAGAAAGGTCCCATGTGTTTGAAAACCAGGTTTCCCACTCTCCCCACTATTATTTTATAGAGTTCTAAAAATGCAAGCAAGAGCAAAAAGAGAAAAAAATAAATGAAAGGCATATGATGATATACTCTAAAATATATATAGTAGACAATAAATTTTTAATGATTGATTGATTGTTGATTGAAATACTAATTTTGCAGCCAGGATAAGAGAAGGGCATGAAGCATGGAAATTAATTAGGAGGATATTTTGATATTTCAATCAAGAGTGGATAGGGATCTGAACTAGGGTGATAGCTATGAGAGGAGAGAGACGTTTCTTCAAAATGGAGAATTTGATCATGTTTACTGCCAGGAGTATTTTTGCTGACATAGAGAAAATATTACTTTTTTTTCTAGAAGAAGAAACATGAGCCAAAATGTGAACTTAATACTGCAAGAGCAGAAACTTACTTATTCTGTCACAGTAATCAGGAAATGCAATAATTTGTGTTGTTGTTGTTGAGTAATTTTTCAGTTGTGTCCAATTCTTCATGACCCCATTTGGAGTTTTCTTGGCAGACATTGGAGTGGTTTGCCATTTCCTTCTCCAATTTATTTTATAGATGAGGAAACTGAGGCAAACAGGATTAAGTGACTTCCCCAGGGTCTAGTAATCTGAGTACAGATTTGAACTCAGGAACATGAGTCTTCCTGACTTCAGACCCAGCGTTCTATCCACTGTGCCATCTAGCTGCCCTCAGATAACATTACCAGAAAATAGAAAAATTGAATTGATTTCACTTGTTGCATAATTGCTCTCTATAATATCAGCTGGTCATCCTTGCTTCCCAACAGACTTTCTACACTATTCTTCCCAGTTTTTTATCTTGTGGTGACACCAGAACTGTTCAGAACTTTGTCCTTACTCTTCAAACCTTAAGCCTTGAAATTTTGGTCGTGGTGGTTTTGTATTTTGCTGATAATTATTGAGCTTCTTCATTCCTTCCCACCCCCAATTCACCATAAAATCCAGCATGTCAATACAATAATTTGTTTTGTGTGATTATGCATATTAGTTACAAAGGTTCTGTTTTTCTTTTAATTTTAAAAGAGAGGGAGAGAAAATCAATTTTTTAGTTAATTGAAAAAAAAAGATAAAATTCAATAAAAAAACAAAAGACATACAAAAGAAGGGAGAAAAGATAGGTACCAGAGCATGGATATGAAAATCTGATATACTCTTGTACAGAGAATTCAGGAGCAATAAAACTCAGAAGGAGCTGAGCCTAATAGGAAAGGAATGCTAAGAACATTTTGTTTTGTTTTGGCTTGGTTTGGTTTGGTTTGGTTTTGTTGTAGTGGTTTTTGGAGGTGAAGGAGGGCTAATGGTACTGGAGAAAAGAGGAGGATCAAAGAAGAGATAGGACCACTGCTCATGTCACAGTGATAATTGGTGATAGAAAGAAGGCAAGATAATTCAGCTCATTTTGCTTCTGTTTTCTCTGCTACGAAAAATATGTAATCTGTGAAAGAAAAAATGGCTAATGGGGAATTGAAACTCAAAATAGGTAAGATGATAATGAGAGACCACCTAGTTGTCTTTGATGAGTTCCAAGTCATATGGCCAGATAGGTATATACCAGCCACCGAAAGAAATTGCATTCATGATTGCAATACTCTTTATCAGATCACATCTCAATTATTTGGATTCAGTTCTAGGTATTACATTTTAAGAAGAATGGTGAGAAGCTAAAAAGCTGAAAGGGTTTCAAAGTAGGTCAACCAGGATGATAATAGGTCTCCAGCTTCAAGATCATGCTTACAGGTAACTGATTGAATGAAATGGAGTGTTTAGCCTAGAGAATAAACATGATAACTACCATCAGGTATATGAAGAGCTCTTATGTGAAAGAGGCATTAAATGTGATTGCTGAGCTTTTGTCAGTAATCTTTGAAAGATCATAGGGAACGGCAGAGGATCCATAGGACTAGAGAAAGGCAATTTTCCTGATTTAAAAGGGAAACAGAGAGAGACAGAGACAGAGAAACAGAGAGAAGAGTAGATTAGTTCTATTCCAAGATAATGAAATTTACTTCAATTCCTGGGAAAAGTTTTTGAATATATCATTAAAGCAATGGTTAATGTACATGTAGAAAAGGAAGCCAGAATCACTAAACCGCTACATAGCATCCTTAAAAGCAGTTTATTGCTAGACCAACCAACCTCAATTTCTTTTTTGACTAGTCTGGTATGTCAAGAGAGTTCTATAAAACAGTTTACCTACATGTCAGGAAAGTATTTAAAAAAAGTTTCTTATCCTCTCCTTAAGTTTTCTCATCTCTTGTACTTGAACTATTCTCATTATAATTATTCAGCATTAAAACTTTGTGTCATTTACATTATTATAGTCATTGTGTTTATGTTTCTTTCTACTTTAATTCTTTCTTCCTACATTCATAAAAGTATCTTATTTCTCTGAATTCTTTATATTTGCTGTTTTATGGTATAATATCCATAATATTCATATACCATAATTTTAAGGCATTCTTCTATCAATGGGTATCTACAATTTTTCCCATTTCTTTGCTGCAACTAAACATGCCACTCCAAATATATTTGTATAAAAGGGAATGTTCTATCTTTGACTCATTTGGGATAGATGCTCAGCAATGAGATCTCTGAGCCCATGGGTGTCTCTTTCCATAATGGTTCAGATTAATGGCTCTGCCAAGTGTTTATTAGTGTGCCTTTTTTTTCCACAGCTTTTCCAAAATCATTCATGACCATCCTTTGCCATTTTTGACAGGTTCTTTGGAGTGCAGTGAAATCTCATTTTCTTTTAATTTGTATTTATCTTATTTTTTAGTGACTTGGAGCAATTTTCATGTGGTTGTTGATAACTTGAAATTCTTCTTTTGAATACTTTGCTTTTTTTCATATCCTATGACCACCTATTTACTGGCAAGTGGGTGTTGTTCTTGTATCATTATGTTACTTCCCTATGTGTCCTGGATATCAGATTTCTATCAGATATTTGATGCAAGGATTTCTTTTCAGTTTGAGAGATTTGCTTTCCCTACTAGCGCATGATTTAGTTTCTGTAAAAGCTCTTTAAATTTTATATATTTGAAATAGTCTATTTTATGTTTTATGATCACCTCTATCCTTTATTTGGTTAAAAATTCTCTCTCTAGCCAGTTGAGGAAAATACTAGGTCTATACCCCCAAAAGATCAAAAAAAACAAGAATAGAACCCATATATACAAATATGCTTATAGTAGCTCCTTTTGTGATGGCAATGAATGAGAAACTGAGGGGTTGTCTATCAACTGGGGAATGGCTGATTAGATTATGGCATTTCAATTAGGTGGAATACTATTTTGCTACGAGAAATAATGATAGCCAGGTTTTCAGAGAAACCTGGAAAGATGAAGTGATGCACGAAGTGATTCAAAGTGAAGTGAAAAGAACCAGGAGAACAATTTATACAATAAACATAATATTATCAAGACAAACACAATAATCTACCATGATTCTAGAGGACTCATGATGTAACATGTTATGGAATTAGACTACACAATGAGATATTTTTGTTTGTTTGTTTGTTTTGTTTGTTTTTGGTGAGGGAGGAGTTGGCACATAGAGAATTCCTCATAGGAATTTGTTTTACTTTGTGATACATATATTGAAGAAAGAAAGAAAGAAAGAAAGAAAGAAAGAAAGAAAGAAAGAAAGAAAAGAAAGAAAGAAAGAAAGAAAGAAAGAAGAGAGGAAGGAAGGAAGAAAGAAGAGAGGAAGGAAGGAGAAAGGAAGATAGAAAGAAAAAAGAAAAAAGAAGGAAGAATGGGAAGTACTTCTTTCCATTCTCCTCCATTTTTAAAGGATTTTTTTTTATTTTATATTTAGGTCAAATATCCATTTAAATTTTAGTGTGGCATATGGTATAAGATAATACGCTGGTATAAACATATCAGGTATGGTTTGGAATAAATACCTATGAATTTCCCTCCAACATTTTTGTTTTTCAGTTCTCCTATTCTAAGTATTGGAACCACTAAGCACCACATTTCAAAGGACATAGAGTAGAATGTATCCATAGAAGCAAGATGAGGTGGGGGGAGGGGGGAGGATATATTAGGATGAAATGAAGAAATTGGGATGGTTAGATTTAGGGTACTATCTCTATATAAAAAGTCATGTAAAATGGGTTTAGCCTTTTTTTCTTAGCAAAACTGTTTAAAAAAAATAATAAGGCTGTCAATAACATATTTCTACAGCAATGTGAGGTTTATAAGTCAACCACCAACCCTGAAATTTAGATTCTGCTACATTTTAATGATGAGGAAACTGAGACTCAAGAAGATGAAATGCTCTGCTCAGAGGAGAGGGGGGAGGGAAAAAAAATTTATTCTATGCCTATTATGTGCCAGGCATTGTGCTAAGTACTTTACAAACATTGTCACATTTGATACTTACAACAATCCTGGAAGGTAGGTGCTAATATTATCCCCAATTTACAATTGTGGAAACTGAGGTCACATAGTTAATAAATATGGATTTGACAAGTCGTCCTGACTCAAAGCTCAGTATTTCATCTATTGTGACACCTAATCTGTCAGCATCACATAATTTGTATGTATCAGAAGTAGGATTCAGAATTAATTTTTTTGATTTCATATCAAGCTCCCTATCACAATTCTACAGGATATGAAGCAAAATTCCTTTAAAATTAGAGCTGTCAGGGGCAGCTAGGTGGTGCAGTGGATAAAGCTCCAGCCTTGGAGTCAGAAGGACCTGAGTTCAAATCCAGCTTCAGACACTTGACACTTACTAGCTGTGTGACCTTAGGCAAGTCACTTAATCCCAATTGCCTCACCCCCCCAAAAAAAAATAAATAAAATAAAATAAAATAAAATTAGAGCTGTCCAAAAACTAAAGGAGCTTCCTTAATATGTACTGAGTTCCTCATCACTGGGCCTCCTCAGGAAGATTATATATGGCCACTTGCCTATGACATTTTTAGGGCCATCTTGTTCAAGTATAGGCACATGAAAATCTGTAAGCTCCTCTTTACTCTAAGGTCCTCTTTACTCTTTGTTTATAATGAGGTTGTATTTTGAGTATATTGAAGGCCTTGGCACCCTCCAACTACACTAAGAAGAAAGGTAAAAGAAATGAGCTCAGGGGAGGGGCAGCTAAGTGGCACAGTGCACTGGCTCAGGAGTCAGGGGGACCTAAGTTCCAATGTGACCTCAGACACTTACTAGCTAGTTGTGTGACCCCAGGCAAGTCACTTAACACCCCATTGCCTCCAAAATTAAAAAAAAAAAGAAATGGGTTCTGATTTCATGCAAGGCACTGATTATGAAATAACTTGACTAGACTGTGTGTGTGTGTGAGAGAGAGAGAGAGTGAGAGAGAGAGAGAGAGAGACAGAGAGATGTATAGCCTCCAAAGGGGATGCTTTCATGGGCCACACTCATTTAAATGTGCAAGTGCTAGTCCATTTATTTTTAAACATAATATTGTTATCTTAACATTACTCTGACAACTAATCTGAAGTCTAGAGACAAGAAATAATTTGTCAAAGGTTTCACAGCTAATTTCTTAGCCTGAGTTTTCTTATGCACAAAATGAAGAGGTCAGATAAACTCAAGAGATCTGAAACTGAGATGCATGAACTTAAAAAAAAAAAACTATCTCAATACAAATGATTTCCTTTATAACCCTATGTATTTTATTTTATGTATTAAAAATTATTCTGAGGAGTTCATATGTTACTAGACTGCCAATGAGTCCAGCACAGAAAATAGGTTCAGAAACCATGGATTAAATTATTTTTAAATCCCCTTTTAGCTCTAACAGACCAAATTCAATGGATCAGATGCCTTTTTTTTTTTTTTGAGAAAAATTGTCCACTTCTTGACCTGTCTTGGGGGAGGGAGAGGAGGAGGAAAGAAGAACGGTATAAATGTAGTGTGGTAAGGACTTAACTACCAGGACACATAACTTGAACTACATGACAACATTGGGACAAATTCATGGCTTTGAATTGTATTTGCTTCATACTTGTGTATTAGTAGGGAACTAAAGAAAAGGAATGGCATTTAATTTGACACAATTACAATTCAATTAAATTAGATTTAACAAGTATTTATTAGTGACTTTTATGTATAATACATTTGAATTAGGAAGAAGTATGAAATAAGATCCCCTCTTTCAAGAAGCTAACATTCAAATGGAGAATCACAAAGATAAAACTTAGAGACGAACAAGTATAATCTAAGGCAGATCAAAAGTTCAAGGGAAAAGTCCAAAGTGCTATGAGAAATTTAAATCTGGCAAGATTGTGGGGAGGATCTTGGACAAGATGATCACTGCAGGAAAAAAAGATGTACTCCTATGCTAGTGGGGGTCTATGAATTAGTTCAAAACTAACTCAAGCTTGGGCCATTTTGAGAAAAGAAAAGACTAAACAGGCTTAGTCTTCATCAGGAGTATTGCACCAGTTATGAGAACCACAGATTAAGAAGGGTATTGATAAGTTAGAGAGTGTCCCAAGGAAGACAAACAAGACGGTGAAAGGTTTCGAAAACATGTCATATGAGGATCATTTGAAGGAACTGGACATCTTTAGTATGGAAAAGAGAAGTCTCATGGGGACATAACTGTGGTTGGGGATGAAGGCATGTCATGTGGGAGAGAGGTTAGAATTACTCTGATTGGCCACAAAGGGAAGAACCAGAAATAATGGGTATAATATATTTCAGGCTTAATGGGAGGAAAACATATATACTTACACTCACACATACACACACACACACACACACACACACCCACACACCCCACCACAAACACCACCACTGTCCCTAAATTCAAAAGCAACAACAACAACATCAACAATAATTTTTCTTTGATAACTAGAACTGCCCCAAAATAGAATGACTTGCTTAGAGAAGTGGGAGGTTTCTCCTCATTGGATGTTTTCAAACACAAAATTCTGCCTTTTCTGTTTAATATATCAGAAGCCTCATACAACTCTCACGATGTTATCTCATTCTCAAGATGTGCCCTGTCAAGAAAGATTTTCTTAAGCATAAGAAGTATCTGTACATTCCATTAGGACCCGTAGTCCTTCAACACACCCCTCACCCATTTTAAACAACTTGGTTTGGGTCAGGACCCAACAAGGACTAGACAGGTACAGACCACCTCCCATAACCAAAATGCTCTCTCATCTCACCTCTACCTCTCAGAATACATCTCTTTCTTCAAGACTTAGTTCAAGTGACACCTTGTTCTACTATGAAGCCTTCACTAATTCTCCTCAGCTGAGAATATACACACACACACACAGACACACACACATACACACAATCTTCACCTCTTCAAATTTTCCTAGGCATTTTATCTAAATTTCTCCTTTGAGCCCTTTTCACTATACTTTACATAATATTAATAGTTGTCATGGATATATTCTATAAGGTTTGCAAAGCACTTTATAGACATTTTCTCATTTGTTCCTCCAGCAACCCTATGAGGGAGATGCTAAAGTATTGTTTTACCCATTTTACACATGGGGGAAAATTCAAAAAGGTTATATGATTTGTTGTAGAGGTGAGAGCACTATATTTAGTAAAATATGAGGTTTGAAATCTTAGCTTTGCTGCTTACTACCAATAAGATCTTGCTCAAGACATTTTTACCTCTCAAAGACAAAGTTTTCTCTTCTAAAAGGGAGGGAATTAGACTAAGTGATCTGTTAACTTTGAATCTATAATACTATCATTTAACTACTATGGTCACACAGTGAACATCTAAGATTAGAATACTGGTATTTTTGATTTTACAGTGTATTCCTGTTTTTGTTTGTTTGCCTTTTAGTTACTTGAGTTCTTTCTTATTTTTGTACATACTAGATTTCCTTTAGCAAAATGAACTTTTTAAAAATAGGAACCATCAATATTCATCTCTTTAACCCCAAGATCTAGCATCATTCTTTTCACATTCACATATATTCAAATGGATCTGAGAACTCATAAATGTAGCAGTTCCTTCTAGCATTGCAGATCACCTCCCATCCCATCCATGCCTGCCCATTCTTTATGACTCTTGTCTGTGACTTCAGATGAATTCATAAATCGCATTTGAAGGTTGTCTCCCCGCTATGTTCATGGCTTTTCTTGATTTCTCTTGACACCTTAAGTACACCAATAGAGTACATGGACTTTCCATTGGTTAGACCTTTTAATTTTTTTTATTCATGTGTTTCTTCACTGACAACCTTAGGTCCACTTCTGATTTATAATTTTTAGTAGTATGTTGTAGTATGCCCATGACCATCATATATCTTTCTATGAAATAAAACATTGCACATAGTAGGCACTTAAACAATGTTTTATGTATTGAATTGCAGTGTTTTCTCAGGATTTTTTTTTTCTAGACAGTAGATTTCCTGGAAATCCATATCCTGCCACGTGGCCCATTTGAAAAATGAAAACTAAACCGCTACTTCCTTGTCAAGGAGGATATTTCTTCTAATAGTGATTCAGTACAGTTGATATATGCCAGGATAGATGTGTGGGGAGTTTTCTTCGAAGCATTTGTCAAATTCATACCCATGGAAAAATGGATGTTTTGAGGTTAATCTTGCAGCAGCAAAGATCCAGAGTCAAACTGCAGTAGTGAGTTTTCCCTGGAAATTCATGTAGAATGCCAGACCCAAAAGCAAATGAAAAAGTAAAAACCTTGCAGGATAATGTTTCTTCAAAGTATCGACTGTTGGTTTGTGATAAATCGAGCCCCAAGTAATACCCAGGAAATATCACCACCAGAATTCTCTGTTTGCATTTTCATTTGAAACTCTTTTTTTGTTCCTTTGTCAGGGCTACAACAAACTCATTTAGCTGGTGACTATAAATTTGACATGGTGCCATTTCTACAAGAAAGACGCTATTCTAGTCCAAGTTGATGTTGATCCTAATTATAATAATATAGCTGTTGTATTTCCAACTGTAGCCAACAAAATAATCACTGTTTTCACATCAGAGTGTGCTAGTGTCACTGCATATATGAACGCTTGACTATCAAGGTGAATTCCATTTTTAATAAACCCAATTTTCACCACTTAGTTGGCCTAAGCCATGATCCTGCAACACTAATGACGTCCTGATTAAATGAAAGCTGCCGATATGGAGCTCAGATTTTAATTAATGAAGATCTGTAATGTGACTTCCCTTCCCACCCACCCCCATACACTGGAGGGATTCATTCGACTGGCAGTAGATTCCATAGGGGTTCACTCTCAGCCAGAGAAGCAGTACCACAGACAGAGTTAGCAATCAAAGATTTTATGCTGCCGGGGTGAGCTGGTTTCAGTTTGCTGACAAACTGAGATGAAAGGCCTTCATAAAAGTAAGATGTTTGTGTTTGGGTAGCCTGGTTCTGTGAGCCAGGCTATACTTTTTTATGAGCAAGTCAGTGTGCTGATTCTGAGCATTATTCAGGAAGAAAAACACCAACAGGGTCACAGCTAGTACGAAAACAAAGGTCTTGCTTGGTGGAGGCCAAGATGCAAGGTACACATGGGAAAATCTTAAACTCCCATGACTTAAAGAACAAGGTCATTCATTCACAAGCCCCATTTATTCGTGTAATATATTCAAAGATGCACGCTTTCCTCAGCTCTGCCTTTCAGAATCCTTCTCTTCCTTCAAGGCTCCACTCAGGTATTGCCTCCTGCATGGACACTTCTTTCATCCCACCCAAGACTTCCTTTATTGATCCTAAATAAAAATGTCTCTTCCTCTTCATCCCCCACCCCTAGAATCAGTGTAATATATTTGTATAAATTTGTACAGATAAATGTTTACATAAATTTGTAGCAAATTACAGCAAAATAAGGTAATTTCTTCTGCCTTTCCAGAGGGAATGGTCTTCCCAATGCTTGCAGCATTTGGGCTGCCTCTTCATCTTTATATCTAGTTGGATAGTGCCTTCCTATAGAATGGATCAACTTCTTCCCTCTTAAGCAAGGATCTTTGGTACTTTGGTACTTTTTCTTTGAGTTTTTATGTTCCCCCCTAAATCTCAGAATATGATTCTTATTTTAATTCAAGTCCCCACAAGACTTCTCATTTCCTTAATTTTTGAACCCCTTATATTTATGAGACCCCCCATAAGGTTCGCTCCTACTGGGAACCAAGAAGAAACAACATTCTTGTGTGCATTACATCTGTACCAAACTTTCCAGACATATCAAACATCACTTCTTTTTACACTGTCTACACTTCAGTCAACTGGTCTTCTAACTGTTCTTCATGTACACTGTTCCCTTTCCAGACTCTATAAGCTTTATCTAAGCTTTTCTCTGTGCCTGAAATAGAGTACCTTCTCATTTATACCTCTTAAAAGCCTTAGTTTCCTTCAAAGATTCTCTTAAGCCTCACTTTCTACATGCAGACAATTTTTATCCTCACAGCTACAACAGCCTTACTCTCTCAAACGTATGTTTAGGCTTTAAAAATATGTAAGTTTATATGTTTATATTCTGTCTCTCCTGATGGCATCTAAGTTCTTTGGTAAAAACAAACAAACAAACAAATGAACAAATAAAAAAGTCTTTATGTCTCCAGCACCTAGCATACTGCCTCATACACAATAGGTATCTAATTAATACTTATTAATCAATTGATCTGTATATGTATATATAAATGATATAGCAATAGATATAAATACAGATCAATATAGAAGTGAATTAAATAGATATAGACAATGATAGATCTATATTGTTATGACTATACAGATAACTATAGATATAACTATACATAAATATAGATATAGAAATAGATATATATATATATAGATAACAATAAATTGATATAGCTATAGATAGAGATATATTCAGCCATACTCCCTTAAGTCCTTCAGGGCTGTTGGTCATTAGCACCTGGATGTTCCATAGGTATTACAAATCAAACATATCCAAAATATAACTAGATACCTTACCCCCTAAACTAACCCCTCCTCTAAATCTATTTTTTTTTTCTGTTGAGACCACCACAACTCTTCTCATTGTCCAGTCTCTCAACCTTGGAGTTTTTCTCATTTATTCCTTCATCTTTACCCTTCCCTCATCCAAACAATCACCAAATCTTATCATTTCTACATCCATAATCATGACATTTCTCATATTCATCCCCCTTCTCTCCCCATACTCACATGGCCACTGCTTTAGCTCATATCCTCATCTAATCTGAATAGAGTATAAAAGCTTCTTCCTTAGACCTCCATCTTCCAGTCAAACTCCTCTTCGCTGTCTTCTGCAAAGTTGGCAAAATAGCCTTTCTAAAGAATAAGTCTGACTGTGTCATTACCCTGCTCTAGAAATTTCAGCAGGTCCTTATTGCCTTTAGTACAAAAACATAATCATGTCAGCTTGACATTTAAACCCTTCAAATTATTTCCATTTAACTACTGTACATCCCAGCTAATATGCCATGACAGTATTTCTTCTCCTAACCCAACCCATGAAATGACAATGTAATTATTATACTTTTTAATTATGTTTTATATCTGCTTATCTGTGTGCATATTGTTTTCTGTGGTAGAATATAAGTTCTTTAAGGGTAGGAAATATTTTATTTTATTTTTTGTCCCTGTATCTCAAATAGTAACACAGTGCCTGGCACAAAGTAGACACTTAACAAATAATGTTCATTGATTGCTGAATATAAAGCTACTTACTCCATCTTTAACCCTCTAGAGATTTGTTCTCCCCCATCCCCCAGAAATGTAGGTAGGAGGTAAGACCCTCCTTACACTTTTATAAAGCATTTGTGTCCCTATTACCTTTTACTTTCAATTATGATTACCTGTGTTCAAATTGTGTCTTCCCTAGTAGAATGCAAACTTCCTGAAGACAAGGACTATGACACCTTTCACTGATGTAGCCCTAACTCCTAGCACATGGTGTGCACAAAGCAGGACCTTAATAAACATGATCCAAGGTTGCTAAAGCAACAATATCAGACGAGAATATAAGAATATATATTCTTTCAGATGGAAAGGAGGAAAATTAAAAAAAATAGAAGCACTCTAACTATATTTTGAAGACAAATATATTTCTGGCTTTCTTCCATCATCTTCCAACTTTTGACCTGACAGTTTGATCTGATCATCTACTCCTGGCTTGGTAGGCACATTTCCAGAGACAGGGGATCTGGTGTCATTGCAGACAATTCTTGCTTCAATATTCACATTTATTTTAAGAAATAGAAATAAGGCACTCAAAGTTTGACACTGATACTGGCCACTAAGTCAAGAAATACCTGCCTTTGTTATTTTATCTACACACCAAAAAAAAAAAAAAAAAAATGAGCCCTTTCCACAATGAGCCTCTTAACGCTTACAAATTCCACAGGTACCTCCATGTGGTACAATCTACAGAATGGCACAAATTTGTCATGGCAACCTTTTTTGGTTGTTGTTGAATAGCACAGCAGTAATTTCAGATGGCCTGTATTACTTGTTGACATGTAAATTATTGCCTCTGAAACCGAAGGAATATATTCTGGTTGTTTTAAATGTGTTAGACTGAGCCCAAGATTGTTTATTTTTAAAATTTTTGTTTTAAGAAAGAATGTCCCTTGATTATTCACTGACTTGGATGAAAATTGCTTATTCATGTCTACAATTAATTAGGTTCCATCAAGGATACAGGTGTAATACCTTGATAGGATTAGTGGGGAGAATAGAAGTAAAAAGAAAAGGTGGAATACTTTAAACAGTTCCTTCCCCAGATCCCATGATGTGAGAGGCAGCCTGAGTTAGTGCACCAGGCAACAGACTTAGACTCAGGTCTTCCTGGTTTTCTTGGGTTTAATCCTGCCTCCTATATTTAATAGCTTGGTTATCATGGGCAAGTCATTCAACCCCTCTCTACCTGTTTCCTCACCTCACAAAAGGAGGGGGTTGAACTTGACATAATTCTAACTCTAAATCTATCCTATGAAAGAGATTTGGAGTTGAAAGAACTGTATTTTTCTGACCCTTATGAATTATATATTTTCATGCAAGTGACAAAACCTGAACTTTCTTAAATCTGTCTATTCTGTCTGTTCAGCTCCAGATTGGTTTATTTGCTGAATTTTAAAGTATATTTTAAGGTCTGTATTGTTATTATGTTTATTTATGAAAGATAGCTTATGATGTATAATTCTGGCCATATTTTGTTAGATTATTCTCACTATTCTTGTTGTTCTGATTCTTATTATTAGCCACTATTCTGAAACAGGTTATATGCTCCCCTCACTATATCTAACAAAATCCTGTGTTTCAAAAGGCCCAAGTCAAATGAGTGTTTTTTTTTTAATCTTGTTATTTAATTATAAAATATATATACTAAATATCAATACACTGCTTTTTATAGTGGATGGGGGAGTAAGTATGAATTAGTGTAAAGGTGAGACTAAACTTTAATTCTTCCATCTTTTTTTCCACGCTGGGGCAGAGATTTCTTCTCCTACAAAACTGTAAAGGAAAGGAAGAGAAATGAATTATTTGACTTGTTTCATTCATTGACTCTGTTCAAATTGCTTTCTAGGAAAAAGAGTCCAGCCCCTTTCCGGAGCTTCCTGGTCTCAGCTAAGCAGAGGAGCCATGTCAGGATTATAATAGAAGCACGTTGACAGCCATCTTCCTTTCTGTTCACATTTGAAAATTTTTGAAAAGCCAGTAGTTTAAAAAGTAGAACTAGAATTTGTCTAGGACTAATAATGATAATAATAATTATGTAAGTATATATACATATATGTATATACACACATACACACACACACACACACACATATATATACATAAATTTAATAGACTTGTACAACACTTTACTTTAGAAACTTATCTTCTAAGGTATATAAAAGACAAAGGAGTCTAACATGGGCACAGGTCTTTTACAAAGACCTAAGTATTGCTCACCATGGACTGACCTTATGTGCCAACTTCCTGCTTTTACTGAAATTTTGCTGCCAGGTTCTCAATATCCCCAAATTCAATTTATTATGGAAACACAGGCAATTTCTTAACAAAGCTCAGCAAGTAGGCACCACTGAAAATGAATCATGACATTCTCTGGTTCCGTGGACTGGGACATAAAAGGGTGAGACAGGCATATTGTTACCATATTTTATTCTGGTGCATTTGAAAGTGTAAACAGTTTTGTAAGTTAATGAAACATTTCAGAACATTTAAAATAATGGCTCAAAAATGAATCCCAAACTTTCTGAAACAATTAAACCCTTCAAAACATACATTTGAAGATGCGGATGTTTTTGGTTCACCCATGTATCATTCTAATGAACATCTGTAATGTGTTTTGGATGGGGGGTAAAGAAGGATATTGTATGAAAATGCATAACTGTAAAATCTCGAAGATGTTTACTATGCATAGCAGAAAGCTGCCTTCTGCGCAATACTCAGACAATAGACGAGTCTGGCAGCCTACATCCTTTTACAACAGTATAATGAGGACGATTGGAGGCCTGGTTGTGGAAACTAATAAGCTGCATATTTTACAGTTTTAAGTGCACAAATAAACTGTTTGAGTATTGAGATACTACTTTTCTGCTATGTTAGAAAAAGAGAAACTAAATTTCTCCTTCACAGTCTGCTTATCCCTAGCAATAAACCATTACTAATCTGTTACCTATGGATTACAATCTTGTGAATGGGCTAAGAAAGGCCACAGTGAATCTGGCTCGCAGACTGAGAGAACTCTCAAATGCAAAACAATGCCATTAGATTCCTTGTAGGTGTTTTGTTTGGGCAAGTTGAAAATGTTTTCTCATTCAATACACTACCAAAAATAATCTAACAATACTAGGTATAACTGTGATGAATGAAAATTCCTGAGAGATAGAGTTTTTGAGTAATTAATAACCAATTTATTAATTGTGGCAAGTGAATAACCAGTAAATTTAAGTCAGTTGTTCTTAACTACCAATATTGAATATTGGAGAATATTGAATGCTTAAATAGATTTAGGAAAAAGGGGTGTTCCTGAGGATGAAAATCAACTCTGATTGGTTAACAATTAAAAGACAGTAGGTATATTAATGAGAAAGTGGGCAAAAAAGTCTTCTGCTCCTCCTATAGAGGACAGGGTGTGATGAGATTCAGCTGCCTCCAGCTATCTAGACAAAGGAATCTATCTCCACCCAGACCACAATGGGCCAGAATCCACCTAGATTAGATTCTCTTTACCCTCTAATCAGAAATAAGCTTTCCCAGTTGGGTGGGTTTCAACCCAAATTAAGGAGAATATTAAACCAATCTCATCATTAGCAGAGGCTGCTTTGATCTATTCTTTGAATGGGGAAATAGAAAGGGAAAAAAACCTGGATTTCCCCCACCCACATATTAGTAATTGATTATTAATGATCATTTCTCATAACCCATTATGGTTTTCATGACTAGCCCAGTTTCAGATTTTCTGTCCCATTGTCCTATAATTCATGTTTCCTGATTGATGTATATGTTATCAGCAGCATAGATATTCCCTTCCCTGAATGAATCACCACTCATTCGTGTCTTTTCTTCCCTCATAGAAGTAAACTCCCTGAGAGTAAAGATTGCTCCATTTTGTAATATTTGTATCTCCAGACCCTAACACACCACCTGACACATAGTAGGTGCTTAATAAATCCTTGTTAGTTTATTCATTATCATTCTATACAATTATAGAACTAAGAACTACTTGATTCCTAAGACTTTTTTTTTTTAAATCTCTTTCAGAGGACTTAATGACTGCTCAGATGCAGTCTGTCACAAGGACTATAATCAAAGGCTTTCCAAACCAGTATATGCTCCTAAAGACTATACTCCCTTCACAAAAAACAAAAGCAATCACTATATAGGGGTGGGGAACCAGAGACCTGGAGGCCACATGTGGCCTTCTAAGTCCTTGGGTGTGGCCTGTGAGTTTTACAGAACAAATCCTTTTATTAAGAGAATTTGTTCTGTGAAGTGTGGATTTGGTCAAAGGGCCACACTTGAGGACCTAGAGGGCCACAGCTGGCCTTGAGGCCACAGGTTCCCACCCCCACACTATGCCATAATGAAGCATCAAAGTAGACATTTTGAATTTTCAAAATTTGTCATCAAAATGTTCTAAAAATTCCAATATTTTCATTGAATCCAAGTCTCAGAGTTGGAAGCACCATAAGAGTCTTTTTAGACCAAAGTATCTCTGAACCAAAATCACCTCTACACTACTGACCATAAGCAATCACCGAATGGATTCAAATGAAAGGGAATTTACTATCACTAAAGATATACAATTATTTTTAGGAGATTTTTTTTCACTAAGTCTAAATCTAATATTAGCAACTTCCACTCATTGTTCCTACTTCCACCTTCTAAGGCCAAGTACAAGTCTAATCGCTCTCCCATAAGATAGTCCTTTAACTATTTAGACAACTATCAAGCCCACCCTGGGCTGGTAGGTGTTGCAGAGGATAGAGTGTCAGGCCTGGAGTCAGGAAGACTCATATTCCTGACTTCACTAGTTGGGTGACCCTGGGCAAGTCTCTTAACCTTCTTGCCTCAGTTTCTTCTTCTGTAAAATGAGCTGGAGAAGCAAATGATAAGTCACTCCAGTATCTTTGCCAAGAAAACCCAAAAGAGATCATGAAAAGTCAGACGTGACTCAAAACGACTGAACAACAATAAATTTTGTCTTTCTCGTTAATTTTTCCAATTTCTTCAAGTGATCCTTATTTAGCCTTGTCTCTACTCTTTTTATCTTGTTGTCCTCTTCTGGATATGCTCCTTTTGTCAATGTCTTCCTGAACAGGTACTTAACTGAATATAATACAGTAGAAATGAGCTCATCACACAACATATATTTTCGTACTTCCTCTTAGACATCATGCCCTCAATTTAGCTTAGGACAACATTAAGGTTTTTTTCTTTGTTTTCTCTGCCAACTCACATTGTTGATGCATATAAAGTTTTGAATCCACTGAAATCTTTATATTCTAGACAAATCTAGTATCTGTAAGGCTTTTTATTTTTAACTGTCATGTAGAATTTTATATTTATTCTTATTAAATTTTATCATAATAGATTAGGCTCATCATTCCAGCCTGTCCAAAAAAATAATTTGGATGCTGTCATCTAATGGGTTAACTATCTCCTAGCTTTGAGTTACATGCAAATTTTATGTACTATTTATGCCTTTATGCATATTAAAAATAATAGAAAAACTACAGGAACAAACCCTTTAGAAACTCCTCTAGAGAACTCCTTTTACATTGACCTAAAACGAATGACTCTCTGGATTTGATAATTAAGTAGTCCTAAAATCACCTAACTGTACCATTTAGCATTTGTGTCCTATTTCTATCTATATCTTGTTCACCAAGTTAACAATTATTTGGTAATTATTAAGTGAAAGCATCAGTTTGGAGAGAATTACAATAATACTAACAGACATGTTACAAAAGAGTTGCAAGTACAAAGATCATAATCCAAAGATGAGCAGTAGAAATGACCATCCTAAACTCACCCACTCTCACTCACTTTATAATGGGGTTCATTTAAGTTTTAGTGATTTTATTTTAAAATAATGTTGGTTGTGCCAACATTATGTGATGTGTACATATATAGTCATGAAAATGCCAGCATGCTAAATCCAAATTATGTATGTCTCCAACTATGTATATAGAATATATAAATGTGATAAATATCTTGCAAATTCCATTGTGTAAGTAGTTGGCTGGTGGTGATAGTGATGTGTCTAGTAATAAACTTTGTGGATACCATAATAATGGCACAAGACTAAAAGTCCACTAAATTGTACTGACTTGGAGAACGCAAATCATATTTTAAAAAAAGTCTTTGCTGGCCATGTCTGGACTTTTGATTTGCAAGTTATGGTTATAGTAATTTTTATTTTTGTCCTTTTTTATCCAAGAGGACCAATGCCATATCAGGGTAATGTCTTAACTTGTGGATGAGCTGGATTTTAGTGAGGCAGAGTTGCACAAAGTCAGACACTCTGTCTTCCAGAGTCATCAAAGTTCAGTGGCAAGACAAAAGTCAGGATGACTGGCCTGGGATACAGTGGATGACCTTGGTAAGTCTTTGATGTCTGAAATATGACATAGATGACCATACTCTCAGTGCTCCACAGTGCCTACTTCAGCTACCTTCATGGTCATTGGAACAAATCATTCTTACCCACCCATTCCACTGCGGGGGATGGGGTGGGGAGTTTTCACTTGCTTGGGATAAACACTCACCTAACTCACCAATGGGCTTGTGGCCCATTGGTTACCCTCAGCATGGTTTAGCCCACTTGCTAAGATGGTTTATCAGGGTGTGTCCACTGCACATACTACAGCTTCTTGGAGCCACAAGTGAGAGTTGAATGCCAGGTGGACACTAAGGTGGATAAACAGCCCTGAAAAGGACAGAGCAAGCCCTCACATCAACGATGCTAGTCCTCTTTGTACACCCAAATACCCCTCATAGTAATTAGGGTCATCTTCAAGGAATTCTGCTAAGTCCCTACTCTCCTCAGGACCCTTGTGCTCGAGAATAATTTGCCATTTGTCTTTTTCTTCAGCAGGATATAGAAATATGAGAAAAGAAGGAGTAGTCAGCAAGTTCAGTTTGGGTCAAACTTTTGAGTCAAAGCCTGGGTCTATACATACAAAGTGGATTAGAAATTTGAGAACATTCCTCAGAAGAGTCAAACTTCCCTTCTCCATCTTCCCCACCCCAATTTGCTATTGTATGAAACATTCAGATGTCATAGTAGATAGAACACTGGACTTGAAGTCAGGAAGACAGGTTCAAATTCAGCCTCTGGAAATTATTACCTGTGTGACCATGGGGAAGTTCTCAGTCTCAATTTACTCATCCGTAAAATGAGGATAATAGCACCTACCTTACTGAGTAATTGTGAATATCAAATGTGAGGATCAATGTGTGTAAAGGCCTTTGCAAACCCTGAAACACTATATAAATGCTAGCTATTATAATGAGAGAACAGGGGTTAGGATAGTTTATTTACTTATTAGTGTATTTTTTTCCAGATTGGCATATCTTAGGTCTCATTTCTCTCTTTAATTTTGCTTGTGTAGCCAGAGCTTTTGATGCCCTAGTATGTCCCTTCCCTTTCTAAATAAGAAAGCCTGCATTTGTCTTATCAATGACTCCTTCTTTCATCAATATTCATACCTACCAAGGTGAATTGCCTCCTTTCTACTAAACTATTAAGCTATTGAAATTTGAAGGTCCCCAGGCAAAAGAAGCAAAATTGGAAAATCATTATACAGTTATATTTGCAAGAAAATGAAAAATCACTTCATTGTTTGCTAACTTGCCTAGGACATCCCATATTGTAATTGTGTCTCTCTCTGTGTTATTAAAATATGCAGAAAAAAATTTGAAATACTTGCTTCTTGTCAAAGAGTTAAAGAACCATAAATCGTGGAGGGAGAAAACACAAAAGATCATCTTCTGCAGATCTCTACCTCCAGGCAGGCAGGACATGAAGGTATTTTTATTCCAATTTTATAGATGTGACCACCAAGTCCTGATAATTTGACTTGCCCTGGGTCATACAACTAGTATATATATACCTACAGCTATACAGTATAGGATGCTAGAGAGATAACCCAGATTGTCAAATTCCTTAAGATTTTGCACTCAAAGTAGCAGTTAGGGGTCCGCACAGGGCAATGACCAATGTCCTCAACATTTCAGGGGTTACCCTGATGATTGCTGGGGATTTCTAATGCTCATGATGCCCCACTAATGGGCTTTCCATTGATTATCAGACAAACAATGCTATAGAGATGGGCTAAGACTTCCATGTTTTTTTTGTCTCATTTATTATGGGTTATAAATGAATCCCCTCTCCTCTTGGGCGGGGGGAAGGGAAGATGAGTGCTCAGAGTAAGTCTGCAGAGCTCACTAGTACCTGCTTAGATATGAGACATAAATATATCCAGAAGCAAAACAGACAGGAGCCAAAGTAATGAGAATGTGTTTGCAGAAGTCCTCTTATAGTCTATTTTGCTATCAATAAACTAGAACTAGCTTAATGGTTCTTGTCCTAGATCAAGTGCAATACCTCAGCAACTTGGGAATATCTAGTAAACCACCAGACCAAGCAGCAGGTATTTGGGTCCCCCAAGGCTTTTATGTCCTAAGTTGCCATGGTGATGCCTGTGGACATGGAAAACACTCAGGCTATACTAAGTAAATTCCTATCAACACAAGCTTGTAATGCCATCTCCTTGGAATCCAAAATTCAGCTCTTATTCTAAGGAAAGATCTGTGTCAAAGAATTAAATTCATTTCTAAGCAGATACATATTTTTAGCTTGTTTTCTAAATCACTTCTCTGTATTTCTATGATGGATTGATCATATCTATGATGATATGATTTCATCAATTGGGTGCTACCTCCACTAACATGGGTTGCAGTCTCCTTATGCCTTGGTAATTTCTTTTCATGAATTCCCATGGACCAAAAAATCTAGCATCTCATGGTCAGCTCTTTGGTGATGAGTTCTTCCATACTTAGCTAGACTCATGCACAGAAAGTAAGCGTACAGTTAGTTGTGAAATCTATACTTTCCACCTTAGTTGGACCTACAGAATATGTGTTCTATTGGTATAACCCCCCAGATCCTCACACTATCACCTTAATGAAATGAAGAGACAATAGAGGGGTCTGAACTACTGATTCCCATTATTTATTTCCATGATCTCAATGCCTCTGAAATTTCCCTGAGAATGGTACATAATTCAAGTCATCTCCTACCTGTAAAGTTGGGGTGGGGAGGGGAAGGGAAGGTATCTGGATATAAATGTGAGCAGAGCTATCAGGCTTGTAGTTGAAAAAGACTTCAAGTGAAAAGAAATTAAAAAGCTTAACTGCACTTTAAAAGGTAGATTTAGACCAATGTAAATTCAAAAGCATTTACTCTACCTAGTACCCTACCTCACCCAAACTGCTCCCTAATCAAGTGCTGCTAGTATGCTTCCTAGCACAAATTCATCTTGGTTTTCAGACCCCCACCCAAACTTTGATTCTCATATTAATGACTGACAAAGTACTTTTTAAAATATAACTTCAAATGCACAAAATAAAATGACATTCAGAAACAAATTTGGACTATCACATTAGTGGTTTGGGATTTTTTCCCCCCTATTCTTTTCAAAGACCTGAATTCACTGAGAAATCTTTTTCAAATGAAAATCTGGGTAAATATACTTGACTTAATTATCATCATAAACATACATCTACAGCAGGCCATAGTAGTGATGAAATTGGAATCCAAAAGACTTGGGTTTGAATTCTACCTCTGAAGCTTATCATTTGAGTGACCCAAGGCAAGTAATTTTAACCTTCCAGAGATTCAGTTTGCTTATCAGTAAAATGCAAATTAAAATATCACCTACCTCCCAGGTCTCTAGTGAAGGCCAATTGACATAATTTGGTGCATAGAGCCATGATAGTATCAAGTATTATTATTATTATTATTATTATTATTATTATTATTATTATATCACTGTGCCTAGCCCTTACAGTACAAAAGGATAGAAAATTGGGTCCCAGATTTTGAAGGGTTTGCTATATAGTTGGGGAGACTATCCCTCCACAGCATGCAGTAGAATTGTAACAGGGAATTTTTTACCTCGAACAAAAACAACTCATCTTTATGTTGAGGCAGAGATAACTGTCCGGTTGCAGGTCTTCCAACCTCTGAAATAGCAAGGGTGAGCCAGAAAAGAGCCATTAGGGCTAGTTGTGAGAATGGAGGCTATATTCACTCCAGCCATATCTTCCCACATACACTGGCACCCTGGAACAAAATCCTATTCACCTCCACACAAGTTATGACTGAAGAGCAGATGGCTCAAGTGATTGACTTTCTAAGGTTTTCTTTAAATAATTAAATTCTTTTTTGTGAGAAGCTCATAGTGTATTGATTTATCTGGTCTTTGGTTAGGAAATTCATAGCTTTCAGTCAAATGGAATAGCAAAATTCCACCCTCTGTATCCCCAATTTGTTTTTCTTTTCAACAGCAATTCAAAAGTATCTCATACTACATGTTCAAAAAAATAGTGTTTGAGGCTTTAAAGAACTTATAATTATTTCCAAGTTTTTATAAGTGGAAAGAATAACTTTGGCTTGAATGGATGAAAACTGATCCACCCCCCTCCTGAACACACTGCTTATTATTTTCTTGAATGTCAAAAAAGGTTAAGTTTTGCTTTAAAAATTGACTCAAGGGAAATCCTTCATGTTATTGTTAAAGCCATTTATTCGTCTTCTAATAATATTCATACTTACTCAAAGACTGCTAGAGCTGGAAAGGAACTTAGGCCACAAAAAGTTAGATATGGAAAGGAATTTACACCAGAGAATAACAGAACATAGAATCTCAGAATGTTGGAGTAGCAAAAAAAAAAAAAAAAAAAAATGGACCCTAGAGATCAAATTGGCAAATGTGCTACCTGTGCAGCCAAGAAGTATCCTTCAGAAACCTATAGGATCACAGTTTTAAACCTGCAAAGAATTTCAGGTTCTATCAAGTCAAACTCTTTCTTTTTCAAGGATGAGGAAAGGGAAGTACTAAGAGGTTAATTAACTTGTTCAGGATCACATAGCTAGTAAGTGTCTGAGGCAGGATTTGAACCCAGACACCCTGAAACTGCAACCCTTCATTTGTTGCAAGAAAAGAAGGAAGGAAGGAAGGAAGGAAGGAAAGAAGGAAGGAAGGAAGGAAGAAAGGAAGGAAGGAAGGAAGGAAGGAAGGAAGGAAGGAAAGGAGGAAGGAAGGAAGGAAGGAAGGAAGGAAGGAAGGAAGGAAGGAAGGAAGGAAAGGATAGAGGGATGTCACATAGGTAGTTAGCTCTCATTTCCATACTGCTTTCACGCCTGGAATTTCAGTATATTCAAGAAGAGGTTGGACAAGTTGTAGAACAGGAGGTAAGCATGGTAAGTTTCCACACAGCTGTTCCTTGGCAACCATATTTTATAACATCTGCTATTTTTTTCCTGAGCATTTGTACTACCTTGGTGTTTACCCTTTGGGCTAATTTGCAGTTGACCCTTGTAATATAGCCCTTTTAGCCAACATTTTTGTGACAGAGTCTCATTGATTGAACAGTCATGTAGAGTGTCATAAAAATCAATGTATACAGAGAAAAGAACTGTGGTGGGACTTCATAATATCACATCTAGTTTTTATCACAACTTTCCATTTTACCAAGTTACTGTCTCATTATTTATACCAGACAGGCATCTAGATGAACTACAAAACATATTTTGTAGCTTTTGGCAACTCATTTATAACAGGCGTACAATTAATATCTTTACAACTGTACTCGAGGCAGAAAGAAAAATGTAGTAGCATGGGTTTTGGCATGTGTTGGAGGGTAGCTATGTGAAATAAAGGCTAGGGGTTGATTTTCAGTAAACAATTTCTAGTAATAGCTGGCTTTTGTATAGAGCTTTAAAGTTTGCAAAACACTTTATTCCTATTATGCCTTATGAACCTTAATAATAAGTAAATAGACATTCATTAAACACTGTTCTAAGCACAAGAGATACATATGTATGTATTTGCATATACATATACACATACAAATATACAAACATTAGACTGGAGATAATCTCAGAGGGAAAGTATTGGCACTAAGCAGGACCAGGAAAGGCTTCTTATAGAAACTACGATTTTAGCTGAGAGTGAAATGAAGCCAGGACAGGCAGAAATGGAGATGAGGAGGGAGAAAATTCCAGGCAGGGGAGACAGTCAGTGAAAATTCACAAAGCCAGGAGATGGAGTGTTGTATATGAGAAAAAACATGGAAGGGAGGCCAGTGTCACTGGATCACAGTATATGTGAAAGCACATAAGGTATGAGTAGGCTAGAGAGGTAGGACAGGGCCAGGTTATGAAGGGCTTTAAAACTAAATAGAAGAATTGTGTATTTGATCCGAGGAGTTATAGGGAGCCACTGGAATTTATTGAATGCGGGAAGGGTGGCAACATTGACAGAACTGCATTTTAGGGGGATCACTGCTAATGAATGGAAGATGGACTCTTCCTTTGAGGTTCGTGCTATTCATATCTACCACCCAATTAAAATCCTAGTAGCCATTGTCTACAAACTCCTAGGTCACTCACCTTCCTTCTTCAATAAGTTCAATACCCGGCTTACTATTTTTCTCTCCTCCCTAAATTCTGTCTTTATACTAGGGGACTTCAACATGCATACTGATTATCCCTCAAACATCCTAACCACTCCATTCCTCAGCCTACTCACCTTCCATAGCTACTCTTCCACCCCACCTCAGACACACTCAAAGATGTTCATACACTTGGACTTGTCATCACCTGCAAATGTACCACCTCCATGTGTAAGAATTCTGAAATCCCCTTAATCGGACCATAATCTATTGACTTTTCACTCTCCTTCTGGCTTCTCTTATATAACTCTACTCTTTATCCCCACATGACCTACAAATGCCTTGACCCCTCAATTTTTCCCCAAGCCATCTCCCTTGCACTAGCCACTCCCTCCTCTTCTCCCCATCTTGACTTCTTGGTGAATCAATTCACTTTTTACACCATCCTCCTCTCTCGAATCCCCAGGTCCGTTACCATATAGATGATATGGAGCAAACTCCATTTGTTTGCTCCTACATACTTAGTGCTGACGAAATATGAAGAAAAAGTTCATAACCATTCTGATAGGACCACTACAGATTTATGGTTCACAACCTGAACTGGGCCCTCATTTCTTCTAGGCAATCCTACTATACCTCCCTTACCAACTCACTATTCCACTCTTCACAATGGCTCTGCAAAACCATTTCATTCCTTCTTCCCACTCTCTCAGCTGAGAACCTTGCCTTATGTTTTACAGAAAAAAAAAAACTAAGGCCATTCACAGTGAACTCCCTCTTCCTCATCTTTTACCATTCAAGTGCCTTCTTCTGCTTTCTGCTCTTTTGTCCTTGTCTCATGTGATAAAGTGACCTTATTCCTTTCTAAGGCTAACCCTTCTACTTATTTAAGCAATCCAATTCCATTCCATCTCTTCCAATGAATTGCCCTGTCTGGTATACACACTCTTTTATTTTCAATCTCTTGCTCTCCACTGACTCATTTCCTACTGCCTGTAAAGAAGCCTATGTCTTCTCTATCAAAAAAAAAAAAAAAGACAAACCTCATTTGATTTTTTCATCCCTGTTAACTATCATCCTATATTTTCTTTGCCCATTGTTGTAGCTAACTAAGCTCCTTGAAAAGTTCACCAACAATAGATGCCTACACATTCTCTCCACTCACTCTCCTCTTAATCCCTTCTGGCTTCCTTCTTTATCATTCTACTGAAACTACCCTCTCCAATGTCACTAATGATTTATTAGTTACCAAATCCAATGGCCTTTTCTCAATCCTCATTCTCCTTGATCTATCTGCAGACTTTGACATTGTTGATCACTCCTCCTTGATACTCTTCTTTTTAGGTTTTCAGGACACCACTGTCTCCTACTTTTCTTCCTCCTTTTCTGGCCACTCCTCTCTCTCCTTTGCTGTATTCTCCAGATCATGCCCTTTAACCATAGCTGTCCCTCAGGTCTCTGTGCAGGGCACTCTTTTCTTGTCCTTCTTATTACTTCACTTGATGATCTTATCAGCTCCCATGGATTTAATTACCATCTGACGATTCTCAAATGTACCTTTCTTGCCCCAATTTCTCTCCTGAACTCCAATTTCACATATCAAATTGTCTTTCAAGACATCTTAAACCAGATATCCAGTAGACTTCTTAAACTCAATATATCTAAAACAGAATTTATTATCTTTCCTCCTAAACCACCCCCCTTATACCCTCACTAGTACTTTAGAAGGTAAAACCATCCCCTAAAGTCCAACAACCTCAGACTCATCCTGGTTTCCTCACTATCTCTTACCCTCCCCATATTCAAACTGTTGCCTGTAAATTTCATCTTTGTAATATCTACTCTATGTACCCCACTTCTCTCCTCTGACACTGCCACCACTCCAGTGCAGGACCTCATCATCTCACACCTGGATTATTACAATAGTCTTCTGGTAGCTCTGCCTGCCTCAAGTCTCTCCTCACTCCAATCTGTCCTCCATTCAGCCACTAAAGCTATTTTACTAAAACTGATCATGTCATCCTGCCCCCCCACCCCCCCACACACATTCAATAAACTCCAGTGGGTCCCTATTGCCTATAGGACCAAATACAAACTATCCTGTTTGGCATTTGAAACTCTTCATAACCTAGCCTCTTCCTGTTTTTCCAGTTTTCTTACATCTTCCTTCCCATCATGTATTCTTTGATCCAGTGATGCTGGCCTCTTTGTTGTCCCATGAATAATATACTTCAACTCTTGGCTTCAGGCATTTTTTTCTGGCTGTCCCCCATTCCTAGAACATTATTTTTCCACAACTCTGACTGCTGACTTCCTTAGATTCTTTTAAGTCCCAACTAAATTCCCACCTTCTACAGGAAGCCTTCCTAAACCCCTTAATTTCAGTGTCTTCCCTCTTTTAATTATTTCCTATTCACCTGTATATTGTTCATTATGCATGTTGTCTCTCCCCTTTGATTGTAATTTTCTTGAGGGAAAGAACTGCCTTTGTTTCTTTTTTCTATCCATAGCACTTAGCAGAGTGCCTGGACCATAGTAGGTGCTTTATCAATGCTTATTGATTGATTGACTGATTGGAGTGGGGAGAAACAGGAGGCAGGAGGACCAATCAACAGCCCATTGCAATAGGCCAGGAATGAGGTAATGAAGTTTTGCCTGTACCAGGATGGTAGAAAATGTCAGAGAAGCAAAGAGGGTCTTATACAAAAAGTGTTGTATTACAATCCTGTGAAGTATATATGACAGGTATAATCTCCATGTACAAATAAGGTAATTGAACCTGGAGAGGTGAGGTGAATCAGCATCACTCAGTCAGGAAGTATCAAAAGTGGGATTAAAATTCAGGCCTCTCATCATTTCAAGTCTACTATTTCTTCCCCTGTGCCACACAAGTTGAATCTAGAACTTTTGTCCTAAGAAATCTGTTTCACATGTGAAAATGATAACATATATTTCACAGCTACACCTACCACTTCCTTGTGACCCATCTGCCCTTCCCCATAAGAATACCTAGATTTTCTTCTCTATTGGTCACTGCTCTGTGGGTAAAGTAAGAGAATATGATTTCTCCCAAAGAGTGAATCCTCTGCCTCTTTCTTTAAAAAATAATGATTGTGTACATTTAATCAGTGGAAAGAGTGATGGATTTGAAATCAGAGGTCCCAGGTTCAAATCCCAACTCCAGCACCTACTATTATCTTGTACAGTCATTTAAACCTACTGGGCCTTAGCCTCTGCAGCCATAAAATGAGAGAGTTGGATTAGATGGTTCCTGAAGAATTTCCAACTCTAAAGCTATGAAATATTCATACTAGGGGACCTGAGAGTTCAATATGGTGAAGCTCTACAGTTTGATTTCCTAGGTATTTTGTGCCTTTTAAGTTGCCACAGTTGATGCTGCAGTAATTAACAGTTCTGCAGGAGTATAATTCAACTGTGTTTTAGATCTTCTTGGTCGTTCTTTGATATTGATAGCAAACATAACAGATAATAATAATAATACAAAGAAGGGGAAATAAATGCAGAGCCATAGCAAGGAATTTTTGCACCTTGGACAATGAGCAGGAAAGGTACCCAGAATTGGATGGGGTGTTGGTATAGATAGAGACTCTGAAATACTTTACCTTTAAAATGTGAGATGGAAGGATATCATTGAGAATATTCAGGTTACTTCTGATTCAATCTAATTCAAACAAACAACCATTCATTAAGTGCTTACTATTTGTAAGGAAGACAGTCAATCAACTGACATTTATTAAGAGTACTGCTATGTAAATCATTTTGGTGGTACAGTGGGTAGAGCACCAGGCCTCAGTTCAAATCTGGTCTCAGATATTTACTAGCTTGTGGTCCTGGGCAAGTCACTTAACCCTGTTTGCCTTAGTTTTTTCATCTGTCAAATGAGCTGGAGAAGGAAATGGCAAACCACTCCAATATCTTTGCCAAGAAAACCCCAAATGGAGTCATGAAGAGTAGGAAACGGCTGGTTGAATATGACAATGAGGACAATGTGCTAGGTGGGACATTTAGGTGGTACAGTGGATAAAGTGCTGGGGCTGGAGTCAGGAAGGCCTCAGTTCAAATTTGTCCTCAGAAATTTACTAGCTATGTGCTCCTGGGCAAATCACTCAGTTCCTCATCTGTAAAATGGGGACACACTGGGTAAGGCAGTGGCAAACCACTCCTTTACTTTTGCAAAGAAAACCCCATGGACAAAGTTCATGAGATCACATAGAGGCAGACACAGCTGAATAACTGAATAAAGTGCACTAGATACTGCATGCTAAGTGCTGGGGATACAAAGAAAGGAAAACAAACAAACAAAAACAACAAAAATCTTTCAAGGACCATACTGCCATATGTACTGAGAACAGGAGATAAATCACTTAAAAATTCCTGCCATCAACAAGTTTGCATTCTAATGGAGTGAGGGGATTAGAACTGGACAAGTGATTTCATTGCAACTCCCAGGTAAGGAAACTCCCTCTATCAATCATAGGAGCATAGACTTGAGCCTAGAAAGGACTTAATACAAGCAGGAACCTGTGAAACTTACAATCTAAGAAAATGTTCTATGTCATAGAGAGATTAAGTAAATTGCTACGGTTCACATAGCCAGCATAAGTCAGAAGCTAGATGGGAACCTAGTTCTTCCTGGATTCAAGGCCAGTTCTCTATTGACTACTCCATGGTGCCTCTCTATTACACTATGGTATCTATCTAAAAAGGGGTTACAGCATTTAAACATATAAGTTTATACACGATTATTTGAGAAGGAAGAAAACATTAAAAGCTAGGAGAATCAGAAAAGGCCCAAATGTTAAACTTTAAACAACACTAGAGGTTTCAAGAAGTAGAGATGAGAAGACAGTGCATTCTAGGTATGGGGTTGGGGACTACTTATGCAAGGGCATGAAGGTGGGAAAAGTAATGCTGAGATTGGAAAGCAGTGAGTGGGCCATTTTGGCTAGAATGTAGAATACCTGAAGTGGAGTAATGTGACAAAAGCTTAAAAATTAGAATGGAGCCACAGGCTTTTAAATGCCAGAGTGATAAATCTGTTGTTTGTTCAGTCATTTTCAGTTGTATCCAATTCTTTGTGACCCCATAAAGGGTTTTCTTAGCAAAAATACTGGAATGGTTTGCATTTCCTTCTCCTGCTGATTTTACGGATGAGGAACTGAGGCAAACAGGGTTAAGTCTTTTGCCTAGGGTCACGCAACTAGTAAGCATCTGAGGCCAGATTTACTCAAGAAGATGAGTCTTTCTGACTCCAGGTCCAGCACTCAATCCACTTTAGCACCTAGCTGACCTAATGAGTTTGTACTTTATCTATCTATCTATCTATCTAATCTATCTATCTATGTATATATATATATATGTACGTATGTATAGAAATCCACCGAACTTTCTTAGGCAGGTAATTGACTTAGTCAGACTTATCCTTTAGAAACTTTATTTTAGCAATTATGAGGAGAAGAGATTAGAAAGAGGGTGTTAGAAACTGGAATCCAGCATTTCAATTAGGAATCTTTAATAATGGTCCATTCCATATATAATGAGTTCCTGAATTAGGGTGATGTCCATATGAGTGGAAAATAAGGGAAAAGATGTAACGGAAGTTGTCACTGTGGAGGTAAAATTGACAAAATTTGGCAACTGACTGAATCTTGGGAGTTAAGTAGAAAGAAGAGTTTAGGATAACTCCAAGGTTATAACTCTGGATGACAAGAAGGATGGTAGTACACAGAAGAGATATAATGCAATAAAGAAATATATTGAGGAGAGCTTGGTTTAGAGACTAAGGTACTGTTATGTTCAGATTGTAACTATTTGCAGGGAAATTATATTTAAACTCAAAGAAAGGATGCTATTACCAAGAGAGAAGTGAAAATAAAGTGTTTGTGATGAAGAATAGAGCCAAGGAATGAGACTTCGCATTCAACCACAATTAAGAGGAAAGAGATGGGTTATGATCCCAAAAAAGGTAGAATATAAAGGAATGCTTCGGTAGGAAGAGAACCCTGAAAAAACAACATCAAGAAAAAACAGAGAAGAAAATGTATCCAAGAGAAGAGTGTGGTCAACAGTATCTGTTAAATGCTACATAAAGGTACAGGAGAATGAAAACTAAGAAAAGGCCAAGATATTTGGCAATTAAAAAGTAAATAAAAAAGGATAAGTATCTTTGGAGAAAGTAATTTCATTTGAGGCATGAAGTCCTTAACTAGACGGCAAAGGGTTGAGAAGACCATGAAAGGATAGGAACTGGAGGCAAAGACTTCTGACAGGTTTCATCTAGGAGTCTGACTGTGAAACGGAGGGAAGACAGGGGATGAGATAACTTGAGGGGCTTTATGTGAGGTTTTTATTTTAGTTATTGTTGTTTAAGGTTAGGAGGACTGAAAGTGGGTTTTCCAGACTTTATTTGTATTCAGCTGGGAAGGAAGAAGTTGTTTGGGAAAGAGAGAAGATTATAAAGATCTGGGAGGGGTCTATGGGGAAAAGATATTTGAAGAAAAGAAAAGTTCACTGAGTGAGAGGATGTAGAGTGCAAAGAAAAGAGGGTCCAAAATAGAGCCCTGGAGGATACCCATGTTTAGAAGTTGGGACATATATAGTGAGTCTAAGAAGTGGTCAGACAGAGGGAAAAGGCTGAGGAGAGAGCTGTGTGGCAGAATCCCGGGAGAGGATAAAGTATCCATCAGGAGGGGGTGGATCTTCATTTCAAAAACAGCAAAAAGGTCAAAAAGAATGAGGAGTGAGAAAAAGGCTGAGAAAAAAGGCAGGTGTTGCAATTAAAAGATCTCTTAACCTTGAGGAGAGAGCAGTTCCAGTGAAGAAGTGAGGTCAGAAGTCAAATTGCAAGGGATTATAAACTGAGAGAGTGGAAAAGCTATAGAACAACAGGAATTTAAAGGGCTATATTAAAAAAAAAACTGTGGTGAATGGGAAAGATATAAAACAAAAGTTTTCTATTTTAACTATTTTTTTTCTTGCTTAATAGTGCTATTTAGATCTGTGCAGAGGTCCAAGAAGAGTGAGCATGGAATAAGAGGCCAGGTATCATTGTTTATGCCCTCTTCTCAGCTTTTACTCGTTCCCAACCACTACTCAATTAACTTTGTCATCATACAGATGCAATACTGAGCAACCATTTCTCCCCCGAGCCGAGGACAAATGATACCTAGCTCAAGTTAGGAGGTACAAGAGGGCCAGGATCTCTCCTAGCAGCACTAAGGAGGGGGAGTGAGAGCTCATCAAACTAACTGACCAAATTGAAAGTCCTAATTTTCTTTTTTCAACAGTGGGGGGAGAGGGCAGAGTTCAGATACTGGAACTTAGCATCATCACTATTCAGAGAATCTTATATCATCTGGATGACCTACTGCTGGGTCTCTATGTGATGGCAAGCAACCTCAGATTTCCCCGTGCCCAGGTAGCCAGCTCCTTCCTAATTGAAATATTTAAAATACTAGATATTATTTTAATATTAGTGGCCCCATTAACTGGGGAATGGCTAAACAAATTGTTGCACAAAATTATAATGGAATATTACTGTGCTATGATAAATCAAGATTATGAATACAGAGGAGCAGGAGAAGATTTACATGAGCAAAAGGAAGTAAGCGGAACCTTGAAAACGATATACACAATTACTACAATAATGTAAATTGAAAGAAAAAAAACAGTAATGACAAGACAATCAAAGAGAATTTTGCAAATCTGTAATGACCAAGATTGGTCCCACAGAGGAGATATGTAAAGTAATCTCCTCCCACTTCTTTGCAGAGGAAGGAGGCTATAGTTTTTAGAACATTGCATATCAATTCAGCCTTTTTCAATATATTGGGTTGTTCTACTGAATTTTAACCTTTTTTATTGTTTGTTATAAGGACTAAATCTTGAAATAGAGGAGGGGGTAAGATAACTTAATTAAAAGATATTTATTTATTTGTTTATTTATTTATTTGAGGAGGTCATTTACTATTTCTATCAACCTACCTTTTAGCTCCGTCTTCAATAGGAAGTTGTTCCTTGGGTGTTCAAGTCCAAGTAGCCTACCAGACAAAGAGAGGCCTAACTCCAGCTTTTCCAGTTTCTGGTGGCAAAGTCTGTTTTTTGGGAGCAGCTTGGAATTTTGGAGTTTTGTTAGTCCTACCCTACACACTCCATGACACCTCTCCTTGTACATGGACCTTGTGTTACTCTTATGCTTTCTTGACATAGTTTGAGACCCTCTAAATTTATTCACAGCTGAGACAAAGCCCTGTTTGCATTTCTGTGATTATAGGGCTAGACCCTGTAGAGACAAATAACAAATGGGCAAGCTAGCTAGCTAGTTAGATCATAGATAGATAGATCGATAGATAGATAGATAGATAGATAGATAGATAGATAGATAGATAGAT
>NW_020954642.1:9855195-9867029 GCF_900497805.2 Vombatus ursinus
GATAGATAGATAGATAGATAGATAGATAGATAGATAGATAGATAGATAGATAGATAGATGGATAGATAGATAGGTAGATAGATAGATAGATAGATAGATAGATAGATAGATAGATAGATAGATAGATAGATAACATAAAGAAGGTCTAAGTGCTCAGACAAGTAAAAGTATTAAGTAAGAGAATCTAGAATCTCTCTGACTTTCCAAAGGGGATGTCAGGAAATACAATCATGCTCACCCATAACATGTTCCTTGGAGTCTTTGTTGCTCACCAGCCCCTCAGAGATTACAAAGAACACATGCCTCACCTTGTATGACAATTCCTAGGTTTCTGTGATAATGATGGTGATAATGAGGATGATGATGATGATGATGATAGCATGCTTGGCTAGATTCCATTTAGATGTCTGAAAAAGTATAGACAAGTTGCTCAACCAATAATTCATTATGTTTGATCATTCCAAAAATGCTAGAAAAAAATCACTGCATCTCTGAATTAAAAGGAACCTAGGATGCATCATACTATAATGGAAAGAACATCTGAATTGAAGTTATATTTATTTTGACCCCCAACTCCATATATGTGACTTAGGCCCAACCATTCAGCTAAACATCTGGTTCCTTATATGTATAAAATGACTATAGTAATACTCTTATCATCTACCTCACAGGAATTTTAGTGAGGAAAAAAAAACATTTTGAAAATATAAAAGCAGTACATAAATGTGAGTCTTTATAATATTGCATGTTTTCCTAAAATAGCCATCTTGTCTACACCATCACTATGTAGTCAGTGAGCCTCACCTCTCATACTTCTAGCCCATTCCTGTCTTACAGGACTCTTTCTATTTATTAGGGAGTTTTTCGTTTTATTAAATCAAAATCTTCCTCTCTGCAACTTCAATCCATCTTTCCTAGTTCTGCCTTCTGGGACTAAGCAAAGCAATTTTAAATCACTTCCTCTTACAAAGAATTAAAACTTCTACTGTGTTCCATCTAGGTCTCCCATACTACAAGCTAAACAATAAGTAAATTAATAAACAAGCAAATAAATGAACATATACAATAAATAGACACAACACAAAATATGATATAATACAAAAGATGCATTCTATTAAGAAGAGCAGGGATCATTCTTTTTGAGGCCCTTGAGTGAGCCAGGCAAAGCTGGTGACAACGATATTGCCCTTAAAGTGAACATCAAAGACACTTGGAAATGAAAGAAGACTAAGAGTCTTAGAGTTCCATATGGTAGGGGAGTCACCTTTGGCCAGGAGGAACTAAGAGTTAGATGTGCCCTTTAGTGTTAAGAGGAAATAGTGGAGAGGTGATGAAGAGATAATTAAAACCTGCATTCTAAATAGCAATTTAATTCAAACTGGAACAGATGGGACCAGAAACAAGAAAAAAAATAAAAGGCCTGGGGTAGCCCATAGGTAGGAGAAATATAAACAAGGTTGTATTTAGAGAAGTGGAGCCTATAACAGTTAAGTTAATGATGTAATGCTTAATTGGTACTTAGATGTTATTGTTACTTTTAATCCTTTCTCAAATTGGGATTTTTCATAGTTCATGTACAAAAAGTGGAGAAATCGTGTATGAATTGAAAGAGATAGTTTCAAACAGCATATCTATTTATCTCTCAATTATTCAAAATTGAAATAAGCCTGAGCCATAGAAACTAATCAGAATTAAAGAGTTGGAAGATATCTCAGAGACCATAGAGTTCAAGTCACTCTTAAGTAACTACCTCCTCTACAAAAAATACATTAAGTGGTCATCCAGATTTCTGTGGTAGGGAATTCACTACCTCCTGAATTAGTGCATCCTACATTAATACAACATTATTGTTTTGGAAATTTCTTCTTTATATCAAATCTAAATCTAGCTTTCTGTAACTTCCTATTACTACTGCTCATTCTCTTCTCTGGCACCAAACAGAACAAGATGAAGCCTTTTCCATGTCAGTCTTCTAGATACTTGAAAACTACTACATTATCCCCTTTAAGTCTTCTCTTCTCCAGGCCAAATATTCTCAGTTCCTTCAAAGACTAATCTACTGTAAGTGTTCTGTTGCTTTTCCCACCCTGTTTACCATTTTCTGTGCATACGTCAGCTTATGTGTGTCTTTCCTAACGTGCCCAGAATTGAACACTACTGCAAATATGGCCTAAATAGAGAAGAATGTAGTAGAATCTCCTTGGTTTCAGACATCCTTCTTTCTCTTAAGGCAATCTAGGTTAACTTCATTTTTTTTTGCTTATTTGTTTTGGTGCGGGGAGTGAGGAAAATGTTTTCTGTGCTAACTACTGTATTCATATTACTTTCAATTAGTCACCACTTTTTACTTCACGGCAGCTGCTCAAGGTGGAGTCTTGGTGCCTTAGAAAAACTAAAGACCATCTCTATGCACTGCCCTAAATTCTTCAGAAATAGAAAACCACACAATTAAACATTTAATTTATGAATCTTTCACTTGGACTCTTCTGAATTATAAGTATATTGTTAAGTTCATCATACAGAGATATTGAAAGTGACCTAGCTCCTATTTCTTACCATGTAAAGTTTGGAAGAGTGGTTGTGGTATCCAAGGCTCTTTATAATCTGGACCCCTCATATTTTTTCACCTTGTTTCTTACTATTCCCCTTCACATCTTTCACACTCCTAGAAAACTGGGACTTTTCCTTGTTCTGATCTTTCCCTTTCCCTTTTCCCATTTCTAACTCCAACCTGTGTACAATGCCTATGATGGCGTTATCTCTCCCTACTTTCAAACCTTCACTAGGTGACCCCTCTTCTACAAAGTTTTACATGATGATCCCCTTTGCCCAGATACAAGACAAGTCTAACTTTTATTTCTATAATATTTTGCCTTGACCTCTCTTTTGTACTTACCTCATTCACCTTTGCATCATAATATGTGGCTACCTCTTTTTCCCAGTTTTAATTCAATGGGGGCAGAACAGGTTTTATATCTATCTTTGTAATCCTAGAACCTGTCAAAAAGCCTTAAACCTTGTCATCTTTTGATTTGTTGACAGCAAATATTCCTGATTAGAAACCTTCCAAATTTTCAACTTGTGACATTAGTTTTTAGGTTTGAGTTTGCATTACCAGCACTCATGAAACTGTTTATTTCTCTTCAGATACTTGGCTTGAATTATGGTGCAGGAAAGATTAGTGGACTTAATATCAGAGCCCTGGGGTCAAATACTGGCTCTACAATTTACTAGCTATGTGTATGGCCATAGGCTGGTCACTTCACTAATCCTCAATTTCCTTATCTATAAAATGGAGATAGGATATTCTAACTTACTTGGTTATTGTTAGGGGGGGGAAAGTTTTTAAACCTTAAAGGAAGGGAGATTTAAGCAAAACTGAAAGGTCTAAAGGAAGAAAAGCAGAAACTCTGAAAAATAAAAGAGGTCTTCAGATGTGGAAATTAACATTCTATATATCAGAAAGCCTTGGAGATTTGAATAAGCGCAACTGAATATGAAGTAACCAACAAAGCCCCTAGGGCACAAGCTTCATTCCTAGCTTTGTCTTCTGCTGGAGGCCTCCATGAAAGGAATCTTGGGTGTATAACTAAATGAATTGGTCCTCATCACCATGAGCCCAAGTGGAGAATCTAATTGATAGAATTGGTTTTAAAAGTAAAAGTATTTCTGAATAAAGGAAGATAGACCTCTAGGCCTGCTTACTATCTGCAAGTGGCTCTTTGGGAGCAAGAAAAAAATATTTCTGCTGAAAGCTAAAAGATGCTCTCTTAACCAAAAGGGAATAGTACCACTCCAGTTGAAAAGATTGCTCAAATACTTTGGGTTAAGAGATCACCATACCCAAACAGACCCAATGGTTGAATGTAGTGCAAGACTGAAGTTTCTCATGAAAGAGTGAGCAAAAAGGATACATCAGAAAAACCCATTTAGGAAAGATGCTATACCCTGGCCAAGCAATCGTCCTGCTCCAGTCCAACAGAAGCTATCCAATTAAGAAGCTACTTCTAGATAAGTATCATCTACCTAAAACCTTCAGCAAACATTATATGTGATGGGGATAAGTTAGAAGCATTTCCAATAAGGTCGTAGATGAAACAAGGATGTCCATTATCACCACTGTTGTTCAATATGGTACTGGAAATGTTAGCTTTAGCAATAAGAGAAGAAAAAGAAATTGAAGGTATTATAATAGGCAAAGAGGAAACAAAGCTATCACTCTTTGCAGACGATATACTTAGAGAATCCTAGAGAATCAAGTAAAAAAAGGTACTAGAAATAATAAACAACTTTAGCAAAGTTGCAGATTATAAAATAAAACCACATAAATCATCAGTATTTCTATATATTACCAACAAAGCCCAACAGCAAGAGATAGAAAGAGAAATTTCATTTAAATTTACGGTAGACGTTATAAAATATTTAGGAGTTTACCTGCCAAAACAAGCCCAGGAACTATATGAACACAATTATAAAACACTTTTCACACAGATAAAGTCAGATCTAAACAATTGGAAAAACATCAGTTGTTCATGGGTTGGCCAAGCTAATATAATAAAAATGACAGTTCTACCTAAGTTAATTTACTTGTTCATTGTCATATCATTCAAACTACCAAAACATTATTTTACAGAGCTAGAAAAAGTAATAACAAGATTCATTTGGAAGAACAAAAAATCTGGAATGTCAAGGGAACTAACAAAAAGTAATGCTATGGAAGGTGCCTAGCCTTTCCAGATCTTAAATTGTATTATAAAACAGCAATCATCAAAACTACTTGGTACTGGCTAAGAAATAGAGTGGTGGATCAGTGGAATAGATTAGATATGCAAGACACAGTAGTCAATGACTATAGTAATCTACTATTTGATAAACCCAAAGACCCCATCTTCTGGGATAAGAACTCACTATTTGACAAAAACTACTGGGAAAACTGGAAAAGAGTATGGCAGAAACTATGCCAACTAGACCAACATCTTATACCATATACCAAAATAAAGTCAAAATGGGTACATGATTTAGATATAAAGTCTGATATTATAAGCAAACTGGAAGAGCAAGGAATAGTTTACCTGTCAGATCTATGGAGAAGGGAAGAGTTTATGACCAAACAAGAGATAGAGAACACTATGAAATGCAAAATGGATAATTTTGATTACATTAAACTGAAAAGTTTTTGCACAAACAAAGCCAATGCAACCAAGATTAGGAGGGAAGCAGAAAACTTGGAAAAGAATTTTTACAGCTAGTTTCTCTGATAAGGGCCTCATTTCTAAAATATATAGAGAACTAAATCAAATTTATAAGAATACAAGTAATGCATTCCCCAATTGATAAATGGTCAAAGGATATGAACAGGCAGTTTTCAGATGAAGAAATTAAAGCTATGTATAGTCACATGAAAAAATGCTCTAAATCACTATTGATTAGAGAAATGCAAATCAAAATGACTCAGGTACCACATCATACCTATCAGATTGGCTAACATGATGAAATAGGAAAATTATAAATGTTGGAGAAGATATGGGAAAATTGGAACACTCATGCATTGTTGGTGGAGTTGTGAACTGATCCAACCATTTTGGAGAGCAATTTGGAACTATACCTAAAGGACGATAAAAATGTGCATACCCTTTGACCCAGCAATAGCACTTCTAGGGCTATATCCCAAAGAGATCATACAAATGGGAAAAGGACCCACATAAACAAAAAAATATTTATAGCAGCTCTTTCTGTGGTGACAAAGAATTGGGAATTGAGGGAATGCCCATCAACTGGGGAATGGCTGAACAAGTTGTGATATATGAATGTAATGGAATACTATTGTGCTATAAGGAATGATGAGCAGGAAGACTTCAGAAAACCCTGGAAAAACTTGTATGTACTGATGCTGAGTGAAGTGAGCAGAACCAGGAGAATGTTGTACACAGTAACGACCATGTTGTATGATGACCAACTTTGATAGACTTAGTTCTTCTCAGCAATGCAAGGATCTAAGACATCTCCAAAAGCCTCATAATAGAAAATGTTATACACATCCAGAGAAAGAACTATGGAGTTTGAATGCAGATCGAAGCATACTATTTGCTCTTTTTTTACTATTTTGTTTCTTCTCTTTTGTGGTTCCTCCTATTGGTTCTAATTCTTCTTTACAACATGAATAATGTGAAAATATGTTTAATAGGAATGTATATGTAGCGCCTATATCAGATTTCATGTCATCTTGGGGAGGGGGTTGGGAGGAAAGGAGGGAGGGAGGGAGGGAGGGAAAGGGAGAAAATTTAAAACTCGAAAGCTTACGGAAGTGACGGTTGAAAACTAAAAATAAATAAATTTTAAAAAAAAAATTGAGAGGTGGAAAAAAAAAGACACCTTCTAATTTTGCCTAGTCAGTTGACAGCTGCTCAGTGGCTGAGCAAAAAACTTGTCCCATTCTAAGAACATATTTATCCCTAAAACTGAAATGCTATGCCCTCTATGAAGCTGAGTAGCAGAGCATTATGTCGAGCACGATGCACATCTCTCATCCTTAGAAAACTTTGTAAGCACTCTGGAGAAAGAAAAGGCACCAGGACCTTATATTTCTGGAGTTCAGTAGTATTGGCCATCTATGTTCTTTATACATGTGTATTGTTATCATGATAATGTGTTATCCATTTTTTCCTTCATGAACTGCTTGTGTATTTTAGGGAGGTGGAATCCTGGGTCTTTTAGGGAGGGAGAAGTATTCTATAGAAAAAAAAATAATAATAGCTCACATTTATATAGCTCTTTAAGGTTACTTTTTTTCCCTCCCAACTTAGTTATAGCATAGATAATGCCAGTACTATTATTTCTATTTTACAAAGAAAGAAGCCAAGAGTTTGGTAAGGGGTTTTCCCATGAGTAAATATAATGTAATATAATATGATAGAACATAATAGCAGAACTAGGGTATTACTACCATCTACCTCCCTTCTAGGATTGACACCAATTACAACCTCCTGCCTAATGGCATGAGGATATGAACCAAGGAATAACTAAAAGGACATTGTGGGAAATAGAGAGCAGACTTTTCATCTTTTTGGAACCAAAGAAGGGAATGAGTACTAGTGAGTAAAGATCACAATGAGTCTGATTATAGCTCAGTATACAGAGATTCATTTTTAAATTTAAAAGCCATATAAAAATAAAATTATTCACCTCCACTTTTTTAATACAAGTTCAACAATCCTTCCATTGTTCCTCTTCAATATATAGGAAGAAGTTGGACTAGAGGACTTCTGGGTTCCCATCCAACTTTGAGATTCAATGAAGATCTGTCTTGCCTACATCACAGAATATTTTTAATAGTAAAGGAGATGACACAAAGAGGAATAAAACCAGGGATAATATACTAACTCTTCTATTTGTTGGATGTGTGACCTAAATAAAGTCAATTTTCTAAGCCTCAGTTTCCATATTTTAAAAATAGTGATGTGGTCTTCAAATCAGGCAGTTTCCAGATCTTGGCCTTGGTTGGTCTCAGAGTAGCCAGGTGACCTCAGACAAATCACTTAACTTCTCAAGCACCCTAGTTCTCTAAGAGACTATAAATTGCAGAATAAGCCCTGATCAGCATTGGCCAAGTCTACTCCCTCACTGTAAGTGGCTTGAACAACAAAATCCCAGGTCCATCTAATAACCCAAAACCAACAAACATATTAACATATCTTGCACATCACTTGTTTATATATTCTCCTTTCTGGAAGCTATCACAATTGTATAGTTGTCTCTAAGAGAGGAGAAGGTTTGAAAGGCAAGTGACCTCCTTTTTCTTACGATAAAATCTCAGATGCTAGAATCTAACTCCTGAACACTGAACCAGAGACAGCTTGAATTCTAGGGGCTGAGAATAGGTGTAAAATCCAGCTGATAGTAGAGTTTCCCTTTGAACTTGGGGTGGCAAGGTCATGATCTGTAGTAAATAGACTTTTTCCCCCTTTTAATGTCCCATTATGTCCACTTATAAATCAGTTTCATTCTTCTGTAAAGATGTAAGGGAAGGCAACCTTTTGGCCTCCCTGGCAGTATATTTTTCTTTTGGTACTTACTCTTTTTACTCCTATTAAAGAGAGTTTCACTCTTTAGTGGTTTCCATTTAAACTGTCCTTTCTTCCAAAGATCAACTTATTTTCCCTTTCTTCTATCTTTTAAATACCCCCTTATTCCCCTCCCTCTCAAAAAAGGTGAGAGTGCTGTTGACAAAAGTCCAATAATGCATGAAAATTTTGCATTAGAGGAAGCTCATTTATGTAGAATTTTGAGATATTTTTATTTTATATGTGTGTGTTATTTAGGCTATGGAGGCAAATATATTCATCTCCTCCAGAAGAAAATGGTCAACTTTACAGACAGTACCTATAGCTGTTTGTTTAAATAAAATATGAATAATTTACTAGATGGCATGGGACAGGTACATTCATTGTATACTACAAATGTTCAAGTTCATGGTGTTACATCATGCATACTCACTTGTAATCTAACTGTTGCTAGGTTTAGCCCAAAGTCATCAGTACTTAGGCTAAAATCATATGAATCAAGCAATTTTGAATTATTCTACCTTATACTGGGTTATTTAGATTTACAATATTTGTTTACAGCTACATACTTTTCACACCCACTCCTACACACATACATAGTCAGAAGAGTTCCAATTTAGTCACTTTACGTTCATTATATTTTCTTTCTCCAATCAATTAAAATATGAGATGTGATTCAGTGGCACAAATTACAGTGGAAAGAACATTAAACTGGAAAATCAGAATGCTTGGGTTTCAGCCCCAGCTCAACTATTTATTGGCTGTATGACATTGGGCAATTAATTTCCTCTTCCTGAGCCTCAATCTCCTCATCTGTGAAATGGGAATAATAACACTTGAATTGTTATGAAGAGAAAGTTTTGTAAACTATAAAATGCTGTAGGCCTGAAAACTCTTATTTTCAATGTGGGTTTTGCTTCCTGATTCAGAAAAATCTCAGTTCCTGGAAAGAAAAAGAATTTTACCTTTTTTCTCCTTTCTACCTTTCTTATCTTCTACTCTTTCTTTTGTCTCTACCTTACTCCCTTATTCATTCCTCTCTCCATTTTCCTTCCCTCTTATCTTCTCTCTGTGTCTCTGTTTGTCTTTCTCTGTCCCCCTTTCCCCATCACTTTTTGCTAAATATAGCAATATATATATAGTATATATATTGTCCAACTTGTATAGAAAATTCTGTTGTCCTTTCTGAACTGGAAAGGAAGATTTGCAGTCTGAAGGAAAAAAAAAACTGCACTGACTCTCAGTAATCTCAACCCAAACACTATCTAGTCTGTCCTGTAGGAATTCTTTTCCTTGTACAGCTGCCTTCACAGCATACATACACATATATTGAAATATGTGAGAATGCTGAAGTATTCATGGAAACAAGATAGATCATCAATCTTACATCATCTTGTGGAAAAAGAAAATGAAAGATGTTTTAGAGAGCTGGCTAGGGTAAAAGTGAATTCACATTACAAGGATTTAAGTTGGACAAACATCGAAAAACAGTTTTTATAAGTTGAATCTCATATTAACTCACATTGTTCTTTACCAAGCTTCTCAAATTTTTCAGTTTTTTCCCCATAGGATAGAGCTATGAACTAATCATATCTTTCTTTAAAAACATTCTTAGCTTCTATTTATTTTGACTATTATATTCAGTACTGCCCTGGACTCTTTTCCAGGGGGTAAGCAATACATTCAGGTTCAATTCTATCGGTTAGAATTCCAAAACGATAGCTCACAAACCCCAACCATGGTGCTTGTCATTAAGATTCTGTCAGAAGGCAAAAGTAGCTCTTAAGATTACATGATTTAAGTAGCAGGTTAAAAACATTTCCTCTTTAAATTTGGAGCATAACATTCTACAAATATACACAGCATTTATGGGGAAAGTTGTCCCAAATTTAGGGTAAAATGATAATGAGGGATCCATATGGCCAAACTATCTGATGCTTTTGGTGCTATAGGGCCTTGATATCTTTTCTTCCTGGGATCCTCAGGAAGCATCTCCCTAGGTACAGAGTCTGTTGGATGAGCTGTTCAGATGGAATTCCAGGGTCAGCTCCGTTTGTAAGCCTGCCTCTCGATTGCCAGTGCTGGACCTCTCTTAATTCCATAACCAGTCATCTTGGCTATTCACTGTCCTACCCTTTGAAGCTAACTGAAATCTGTCTTTCTCTGTTTATCTGGAGAGTAAGCATTTCCTACTTAAGTAAGATGTGATTTATATTACTGGGTAAATAGCTTTGTAGAAAGATGACACTATGGGGCAGTAGTACAAGAAAAAAAATACAGAAATCAACCAACCAAACAACAGCAAAATTTCAGGCTATTCCTAACTGAAGGATGAATGTGTGGATTCCTCCTTGTAAAAAGGTATGGCCAGTTTTTGGCTGGCTAACAGTGATGGCACTTCAAAATGAGGGGGAAAAAACTGTTCTCACTTCATAAAGGGATAACAGAATGTTATCATGTCCGTGACACTTTAAAGACTCATCGTCAATAATTATGACTTTGATAAAAAGAAACCAATTGTTTAGGGACCACCCCAATTTTATATATAAAAGTTATGTTTATGGTAACACAGTTCCTTTAAAAGGGTAATTAAATATTAGAGAGCAGTCTACAAAAGTTTCAGGGAAACAGATACTTATAGATTAAGTAAACTTTAAAATTATTTGAAAATAATAATAGTAGTAGTAATGATAATACCTTATGACAAAAATATTCTAAAAACATATAGGACTTTGGAGTTTACATTGATATATACAAACAAAAATCATTATATGTGTGTGTTTATGTATAGTGATAATTGTGTATATTATATCATAGTCATATCATTATAATATATACACAATTTATATATAGGCATAAAGGATCAAGAATATATGTGTGCTTGTATGTGTATATATACATACATGCATATTATACTCGTGTATATAGAGATAAAGATAGATACAGATATAGACATAGATAAAGATATGTACTATGCGGTACAATAGAGGACTAGCCAGTCTTAGAGTCAAGATAGATTTGAGTTCAAATCTGGCCTCAGACACTTACGAGCTGTACAACCATGAACAATCACTTAATCCTATTTGCCTCAATTTTCTCATCTGTGAAAGAGCTGGAGAAGGAAATGACAAACCACTCCAGTATCTCTGCCAAAAAAAAAAAACCCTAAAGGGTCACGAAGAGTTGGTCATGACTGAAAATGACTGAACAACAACAAAAGAGGGAACAAAGGGAAAGGAGAACATGAAAATAATAATATAATGCAGTGAAAGGAGCACACTAGCAACATGTATTCTACTCCTTACTCTACATTTAACCGACCAGCTGTATATCTCTAGGCAAAATCATTTCTCTGCTAGCCTTATTTCTCTCATCTGAAAAATGAGAGAGTTTCATTAAGTGATCACGAAGAACTACTTCTGAGTTTATATAAAACATAACTATACAATGTTGCATTAAAGTTGTAAAAGGTTTTTGATTTATTGTTTGAAGAATAATGTTTATTAACTAAATGGCAATGTAAATAGAAATCTATAGGTATATCAGTCTTTAAGTCTATAACTTTCTTCCTTTCATTCTTTTTCTTTGTTTTTTTCTTTGTTTCTTTCTTTCTTTCTCCCTCTCTCTCCCTTCCTCCCTCCCTTCCTCCCTCCCTCCCTCCCTCCCTCCCTCCCTCCCTTCCTTCCTTCCTTCCTTCCTTCCTTTCTTTCTTTCTTTCTTTCTTTCTTTCTTTCTTTCTTTCTTTCTTTCTTTCTTTCTTTCTTTCTTTCTTTC